>NW_007727985.1:505802-507154 GCF_000696425.1 Galeopterus variegatus | reverse complement strand
CAGAAGCTGTCTTATAAAGGCATTACACTGAAGCTTAAAGTATACAAAAAACGTCTTCTCAAACCTTATGAGGCTGTACATTTTCTCCTAGACATCATACTATGTTAAGTTAATGTTCTTGTTTTGCACACATGGAGTAGTGATGTCCAGTTTATCACTGGCTTTTGGTGTTTTGAATATTGCTGTGGAACTAGAGATGGCCAGATTTAAGCACAGTTGCAGCTGAGATTGCTTTTAAAACAGGCATCTCTGGAAATATTTTAAATTTCTTGTGCTATTAGATATACTTGTAGGGAGCCAATCTAGCTAAACCATGTAATTTTCAGAAAGGAAACTGCAGAGAAAGGGAGAGCTGATATACGAAGATTTAGATGAAGTCTCTTACATCCCCCAGACTAAAGAATTCTGCTAACAGCCTTCTGTTATTTTGGGGAAGAAGGCAATGAAGGAGAAAATGGGTTAAATGCACTAAATTTGTAACACATACAGAAAGAAGTTCAATAGCATCAAGCTGTTCAACATAAAATACAGTTCAACCAATGCACAACTAGGTAAACAAAGCCATTAATGATAATATAAGTATTAAAATATACAAATAAGAGAGACATAGTTAATACAACCAGAATGTATATGAGACAAAGAAGTAAAAATGGGAGAGTGAAATTGGATCACTAGCATGTTGTGTAAAATGGATGAATTTGGATTCATAAGTTATTTTCAGGAAAAGTCTGTTTGTGGTTCCAACCTGACAGCCAGTTAAGTGTATAGGATAGGCTAGGAAGTTGAATGTATCTTATCAAAGCCATATCACAGCATCAAAATATCTTTTCATTCAAATCTTATGGCCCCAAACCCTCCAAAATCAGCCTGCATGCCTGAATATCCTGCCACCTTGTCTGGTAAATATTTTTATGGGTAAAGGGGTGGTGGGACTAATTTTCATTCATATTTTACCTATATTGTCTTTCCTCTAACTAGTAGGGTTACTGTGACACAACATCCCATTTTGCTCCAGATGGTCCCAGTTCATACCTGTTTATCCAATATCAATTATTAATAATGCTTCCTTTCATGATCAAAAGCATCCAAACTTGGGTAATATATTTATGATCACCTAAATATACTCAAAATAGCTTAAAAATGATAGAGATGTGGGTTATTTAATATTAAAAATATAATTTCTTGTAGGGCTGCAGAGAGAAAAAAATTGTCTGATATGCACAGTTTTCAATCCTAACCCAAGAGGCTGTCATAGAAATGTATGCCATGACTCAAAATAACCCTTCACTAACACATCAAAAACAGCTCACAGCACATGTCTCACAGATGGAAGGGTCATTAAGGTCACCTTT
>NW_007727985.1:503292-504702 GCF_000696425.1 Galeopterus variegatus | reverse complement strand
AGCTGGTCATTGTTAGAACTTTTCTTTCTGAATTTAAAATACATTTTACTTGGACTTTCAGCTTAACCTAGCATCTGACTAGGCATATCTAATGTAGTCAGAAGGGGAAAACAGTACAGAGAAAACCAAAAATATAATGTCATAAATAAGCACAAACATTTCAGTCATTATAATAAATGTGAATGGTATAAATTCTATTATTAAAAGATAGCAACTCTCAGAATGGTTACAGCTACATATATAATTAAATTATACAGGACTGAAACTAGGAAGTATAATCATATAACAAACAAGAGACACAACAGCAAAAATAAATGACAGCATCACTATCATAGGTGTATTAGTCCCTTTTGTGTTGCTATAATAGAAATACCTGAGACTGGATGATTTATAAAGAAAAACAAAATTTATTGCTTACAGTTTCTGAGGCTGGGAAGTACAAGGTCCATCTGGTGGTGGCAAAAGTGACCCAGGGGTCTCACATTGCAAAATGGTGGGAGCAGAGAGAGCAAGAGAGACAGATTATCTCTTCTTAAAGCCCTCAGAATCATGCCCCTGACCACCATTACTAATCCGTTCACAACTGCACGGTCCTACAATCGAATCACCTCTTCAAGGCTCCACCCTTCAATTACCCTAATAGGATCTCCCACCCTCCTAACAGTCACAGTGGGGGCTAAGTTTCTAATACATAAAACTCTGGGGACACAATTCAAGCTTCAGAGAGTTTTGGGGGGACACAATTCAATCCATGAAATTAGGTAATGGAATTCAATGTGAAAAGCATAAAATAGAACCAAGAAAGACATTTTAAGTTTGACAAAAGTTATAGTCAAACAACTATATAGTCAATATTTCACTTATTGAGATGTTATGGAACATTGCTTCAAAATTGATAAAGCCATAACAGATAGAAACAAGTAAAAACTGACCATTTACACAATGAGATTTTCAGCACAGCTCTATCAGAAATCAGTCATTCAAGTACATAAAAACTATTGAGTGATTAGAAGATTTACTTATTACAAACTTGATCTACTCATTATATACACGTAAAACAATAAACCCAAGGGGAAAAATAACACTTTATCAAAAAATGCATACTTTCTAACAAACATAATGCAATTTTAAAAAATCATGTGTTAGTACACAAAAATTTTCTGGTGAGATTTTCAACTGTAAAAACAGAAAATCATAAATCATTTTTTTCTGAGGCAATGGAAAAAAATTAAAATTAATAACAAAATAAGAATATGTCCCTCTTTTAAGTAATTAATCACTCAGACATTTTTTGCATTTCTTAAAAAGCAACCTAAAAATAACATTATAAATTACTTAGAAATTAATGACAAAAAGAACCATACATATCAAAAGCTGTGAGATAACATCAAAGAATATTTTTATAAAGTG
>NW_007727985.1:502478-503144 GCF_000696425.1 Galeopterus variegatus | reverse complement strand
CAAAAAGAACCATACATATCAAAAGCTGTGAGATAACATCAAAGAATATTTTTATAAAGTGATACAGACTCGTGTCTTGTTACTACATAATGTAGAAAATATATAGCCTTAAATACATACATTAAAAATGAAAATATTTTGAAAATAAATATTCAGTTCAAAGCTTTAGGAAAGCCACCTCACAAGTATAGTGAAAGTCAAAGAAACTACCAGACAGAGAAAAAAAGGAGAAATATAAAACTAGAAATGTATGAAATATAAAATCAAAGACTAGCTAATTATAAAAGTAAAGCTGTCCTTTAAAAAGATATGTAAAAATTTTTTTCAAGACCCATGAAGGTAAAGAAGAAAATACATTTGAATAATGGAAGATCATATCTACAAGATAAATGTAAATAAAAACATATTAGCAAATAATTGTTAAACTTTTTTTGTTAGTAATTCTGAAGATTTAAATAAAATGAATAATTTTCTAGGAAAATATAGATAATCAATACTAACTCAAGAAGATTTAAACAACTGAATGGATCAACCATGAGGAGAAACAGAAAGAACAATAAAAAATCTACTTATAGGAAGAAGCAGTTCTGTAAAATTATTAAGAAACAGATGGCCATTGTATTATTTACTGTATTTACTGTTCCTGAACATATGAATAGATAGAAA
>NW_007727985.1:497707-501880 GCF_000696425.1 Galeopterus variegatus | reverse complement strand
AAAAAATAATGTATCATGACCAAGTAGGGCTTATCTCAAAAAATTCAAGGATAGTTCAATTATGAAATTGACTAATGAAATTCCTGAAATTAACTCATTCAAAAGAATGTGTGTTTATGTATACACATACATTATATAAATCCAATTTTGTGTTTATAAATTTTTAATAAAATTATCCACTTCTAATTTGAAAGGTAATTTGGTGTACCTAGGAATAAAGAAAAAAATTTTAACCTGAAAATTATGTCTTCCTAAAACTTAAAAAAAAAAACCACCTTTTTATGACAAAATATTAGAAGCATTTTCATTTACATCAGAACGTAGATAAGAATGTCACTATTAGTGATATACTATATAAAACTGAACTCAGTCCTAACCAATATAACAGGAAAATAATTAATTCATTCAAATATTGTACAAATGAGACAAAGTTCTAATTAATTGCCGATAATATAATAGCTGACAAGAAAAATAAAAATTACCAACTGAAAAAGTTTTATTACCAAAGAGAATCCAAAGTAGCGAAATATGAAACACTTCAAGAAATAGGTCTGGGCACAGACTTTATGAAGATGAGCCTGAAAGCACAAGCAACATAAGAAAAAATAAACAAATGGGACTATATCAAACTAAAAAGCTTCTGCATAGCAAAGGAAACAATCAACAGAGTGAAACAACAACCTACAGAGCACAAGAAAATTTTTGCTAACTATGCATCTGATAAGGGATTGATATCCATAATACACAAGGAACTCAAGCAATTACACAGTAAAAAAGACAAATAACCCAATTAAAAAATGGGCAATAGAACTTAATAGACATATTTCAAAGGAAGACATTCAAAAGGTCAACAGGTACATGAAAACATGCTCAACATCACTAGTCACCAGGAAAATGCAAATTAAAACGACATTGAGATATCATATAATCCTATTTAGACTGGCTATAATCAAAAAGAAAGAGAATAACAAATGCTGACAAAAATGTGGAGAGAAGGGAATGCTCCTACAGTGGTGGCAGGACTGTAAATTAGTACAACCACTACGGAAAACAGTAAGGAGGTTTCTCAAACAACTACAGATAGATCTTCCATATGATCCAGCAATCCCAGTTCTTGGTATACACCCAAAGGAATGGAAATCATTATGTCAAAGGGATACCTGCACTCCCGTGTTCATTGCAGCTCTGTTCACAATAGCCAAGATATGGAACCGACCTAGATGTCCATTGATAGACGATTAGATAAGGAAAATGTGGTATTTATACACTATGGAATACTACTCTGCCATAAAAAAGAATGAAATTCTCCCATTTGAAACAACATGGATGAGCCTGGAGAAACTTATGTCGAGTGAAATAAGCAAAGCACCGAGGGATAAATACCATATTTACTCACTCATAAGTGGGAGCTAACAGAGAAAGAAGGAAGGAAAGAAAGACCACAGTGGTGTGTTGGACTTACAGAGGGAGAGAACACACCTAGGGATACAAAGTGGAGTGGGGGAAGGGCAATGGGGAAGGAAGTTGGGCATAACTGGGGGGATAATTGGGTGGGGGACATGGGGTATAACCACAATTTGTGGTAATGGGCATACTGCCAGTATGGATCTGGCCATCACATCTTAGGCATGTGTGGTGACAATTTTCTTTGTACGCATGAATATTCATAACCAATAAAAAAATATGTAATATTTAATAATATCCCTGTGTACCACTTTAAAATTTTAATGAAACAACACTCTAATCACAATAGCAAGAGAAACCAGGAAACAGTTAGAAATAAGTATAAGGATATTCAGTCAATGTATAAAACTCTCCAAGCTATAATGAAGAAACAAATAATTTAGAAAACCTATGTTGTCAGTAGATAATACAACTCAATATTATATAAAATATTTAATAAAAAATAAACCGTAAAATCAACCAAAACAACTAAAGAATACTTTTTAGAATGCACAATAATTTCTAGGTTCATCTGATTGAAAAAATATCCATTGTTCAGAAATTCAGGAAATTTCTGAAAGAGAAGAGTAATGAGGAATATTATGAAGCTATAATAATTAAAAATAATTTAAACCTAGATTCGATGTAGGAACACAGACCAGTGTCAGAGAACAAAAACTTCTGAAGTAAATCCCAATATATGTGAAATTCTGCATATGGAAAGGTAGCATATATCAAAACATCTGGAGAAAGATGGATCATTCATTTGTCAACTAACTTTTGTGGTGGGTAATTAAAACAAAGGAAGTGTACAGAGCAAAATTATGCCAATTGAGGGTATTTTAGGGAACATGAAATGTTTGAAGTTTGATCAAATTACTATCTGCATTTCCAACCAGTTAACTACAGAGAAAGCCAAATTGCCATTCCATGTGCAGAGTTCTAAAGTAAGCATTTCTCTTAGTCTTTTAATATGAAACTGATACTTGAATTTTCCATTGTTAATAGCAGAAAGTATTCAATCCTCAGTGTCACCTTTTTAAGCATAACTTTTCTTCTACATCTCTTCACAGGGCACCCTAGAACTAGAAAACTTCAAGAAATATGTTACTGATTAAATCAACTTATCTAGAAGATTCTAAGAAAGAATATGAAGGATCCATTTATTCAAAGAATACACAAACACCCATTATCAAATTTAATAGCTAAAATACACACACACACAACTACCTAATCGCATCTCATTATCCTTCATCACAAGTCCTAAAAGCATCTTTTCTTAGCAAGATGAACATGTAGGTACTATCTGATTGTTCTTGCTTCATAAACTCAAATTTCCCTTTTAGCAACCAATACATGAATCTTCCCCTGTGTTCTCCAAAATATAAAGAATTAAAAAAACAGGGCTGCTCAGTTAGCTTAGTTGGTTAGAGTGTGGTGTTGTAACACCAAGGTCAAGGGTTCAGATTCCCATACTGGCAAGCTACCAAAAAAAAAAAAAAAAAAAAAAAAAAAAAAAGAAGAAGGAAATTAAACAAACCAATAAGGCCTTTACAAGTCTATTCAATTTAGTGCACTGATTGTTCTTATGACGTGTAATTTTTTATTGATAAAAAGATATAACTATTATTTTTCTCTGTGTTCCCTAATGGTGTTTAAATTGTGGCCTCACAAGGACTTAACAACACTTGGTTCAAGTTAAAGAAACGGTATAGAAAGCTACACTCTTTAAATACTACCCTAAAGGTCAGCATTTCCTTTAGAAATATTTTAACACCAACACAAGTATTTTAATCTGCTAAGAATATCCTGTATTAGAAGACAAGCTCTGTCCTAAAGCTGTCTTTCTGTGAAATGGTAGGCAACCACTTTAAGATGGTTACCTCACTGGTTTAGGAACACCTTAATTGTTTACTCTTTCCTATAACCTTCATGAGGTCAGGAATCACATCTGTTCTGTTTCTTGACTATTGGCAGTAGTTAGCTGAGTAAATTACACAATAAATATTTTGTGAATGAAGGACTAAAACTAAAATACGTATAATATATATAATATCATATATTACATAATGATATATCTAAAAAATTAGCAATATAATTATCTATATCTATATCTAAAACAAGTCCTTTCACTAAAGTACTTGCATATTCCTGCCATGATATCCTCTGCAACCCTCAGTCAGAACCTACTCTCATATTTTACACAAAATTTCAAGTCTTAATTTCAACTCTTTGGAGATGGGGTTATGTTGGTGGCACAGTGTAAGTGTGATTTGGGAGGTGTTAATGCTCCGTAATTTTCATAAGTCCTAACACCCCCCCCCCAAAAAAAACCCACATATGCTAAGTAAAAAGCAGTATGCTTTTATGTACACCCAGCTTTCAAGACAAACCTGCAATCTTGGATTCCCTTCTCACTAGACTGTTCTTCCTGTGTAAAATTCCGGCTAGAACATGGCAACTTCAAAATCAAGCTGTTCCCTTACCCCAACCAGAACTAGGCTGCTCTAGTGAGGCTGGCATAAAAAACAAAATGATTGTACTCAGCTGTAATGACACCAGTCCACAACTAAGGAGACTGGCACCTCCAGCTTCCTGGAAGAACTTAGGCCAGCTTTATTGAAAGAAGATTTGTTTGGGGCCGGCCCTGTGGTGCACTGCTACAGTGCCGCCGCTTGGGAAGCGCGGCGGCGCTCCCGCCGAGGGTTTGGATCCCACATACAGACCGGT
>NW_007727985.1:481654-497399 GCF_000696425.1 Galeopterus variegatus | reverse complement strand
TGCGATCCCGTTGCTGGTCCCGGTCCGGTACGGGCGCAACACCGAGGGTTGCGATCCCGTTGCCGGTCCCGGTCCATTGCCGGACACGAAAAAAGACAAAAAAAAAGAAAGAAGATTTGTTCCCAAAGGGTTTGTCAATCACAGACTCATAGAATTTTAGAGTTTGAAAAAACCTCAAGGAAGAATCATCAATCATTAATTTGCTCATTGAATAATTTATTCAACAAGCATTTATTAAGTAACTAGTATAGAACTGACAACAAATTCTAGTTCAGGCTTCTTATTAACTAAGGTATCACTGGATTGCTAAGTACGACAACCGTAAGTCATAAATTTAAAAACATTTAATTAGGCTCAATGCATTCTATGAAAGAAAGTAAAAAAAAATATGCCCTAATTTTGAAAGATTTGTCATTCCCCGTTATGGGCTGAATGTTTGTGTCCTCCCAAAGTTCACATGCTGAAGTCCTCATATGATAGTATTTGGAGATGGGGCCTTTGGGAGGTAATTTGGTCATGAGAGTGGAGCTGCCAGGAGGGGGTTAATCTTCTTCTGAAGATTAATATTCTCATAAAGATTAATGTCTTTATGAACAAGAAGAAAGCAAGTCCTTTTTTCTCTCTGACATGTGAGGATATAGCAAGAAACTGGCCATCTGCAAACCAGGAAGAGGGCCTTCACCAAAACCGAATCAGCCCTCTCCTAGATCTCAGCCTTCTTTAGTCTTCAGAACTGTGAGAAATAAATGTTTGTTGTTTAAGCCACTCTGTCTATGGTATTTGTTATAGCAGTCCTAAGACACCACCAACATTTACTATATTTTAGCTTAAAATAAAATGGCTTGATTTTAATATTGGTACTTCTAAAGTGAGCATAAGTTAAAGAATTAAGCTTCAGGTATCTTGGCATGCTGCATATGTGGAACAGCTAAGTTGTAAACAAAACAATGCTGGGTAAATGAGGCACTTGTGGGAAATTTGGGCTTACTTAATCTTGCTGGGTAGGAAAACCCTTAATGGAAGTATAGTACTTCATTGGTTGGGGTAAAATGTAAGGGAAATAGTTAGAAGGTGAGTGAACTCAGAAAATGAAATTAAATCCCTAATTCCTGGAAGCATTTGCTAGAGATGGGAAGAAGAAACAGAATATTAGGGCACCCCGGCGCCAGGTAACACAAGTGCAAGGGCTGGTTCTGGAGAGGACTGATCATCTTGCCTTGTGGTAATTGCCTCAGGATGACAGAAGGAAGAGTGCATGTACTCCCAGTTCTGTTGACTTTCTCTTTTTATAGAAATCATGTTAGAATGAGGTATTCTATTTGTAGTTGTATGTCTCTTATTATCTACCTATCAGCTTTTAAAGTGAGTTATATACCATGGACAGGAATAAATGCCTCATATAAATTTTATCCAGTCCTCTCAATAACCTTATAAGGTAGATCTTAATATTCCTATTTCCTAGATATATTGACTTGGAGAGATTGCATCACTGATCTAACATCACTGTCTTAGTTTGTGCTCCCTTGAAATCAGAGCCTGAGATGAAGACTTGGATACAGGCAGTCTATTTGGGACATATAAATTTTATCCAGTCCTCTCAATAACCTTATAAGGTAGATCTTAATATTCCTATTTCATAGATATATTGACTTGGAGAGATTGCATCACTGATCTAACATCACTGTCTTAGTTTGTGCTCGCTTGAAATCAGAGCCTGAGATGAAGACTTGGATACAGGCAGTCTATTTGGGGGGTGACCACAGGAAGCAGACTGAGGTTGTAAGAAGAATGAGAGAAGAAAGAATGTGAGGCCAGTATAAGGGTCTGTTACTGAGGCTACTGCTATAGGTGACTAGAGCTTGAATTCACAGAGATCTCCTGAGAAAAGTACAGATGATTCCCAAGATTGTCCACCTAACTGATGAGACTCTGGAGCACTTATCCAGGGTTTCTGACCCTGTTGGTTGATGGTTGTCCTTAGGGTAGTAACACCTCCATGCTTCTGGCCTGTACTGGCATGTTGGTGATGAACTCCAGCAACATAGAAGAAGGACGTGAGCAGGAAGATAAAAGACATACTTATGCCTGAGGTGGAATGTCGTTAGCTTGAGGTGAAGCCGAGCTTGCACAGAACTGTCCCTTGTAGCTGTTTCTCAAGTCAGAGAGAAGCCAAATGGATGTTGCACAAGATATCAGAGTCATCTGCTAGAGTCACACAGGTCCTCAGTTCCTGGGCCTGGTAATATATCCAGACAATAGAATTGCCCTTCCATCTGCTCAGCTGCAGACAATCAGCCAAAAAATACAGACAGAGAGAAAAGATCAAGAGTTCAGATGATCTGACACCATTTCACTTGATGTGTATGCTCTAGAGTAAGTGTGATTCTGGAGCTGTGACTCCTCCCGAGTACTTCTTATTATATGAGTATCTCATGGCAAATAATGTCATTATAGTGTTCAAGCATATGTGTTTTCAAATATCTGGTGCTCAATTGAAGAAACGGAAGTCTTTTTCAATGCTGAAGGAAAAAAATGGCCATGTGGTTCTTATTAATATGTTTAACTGTATATACTTGCTGGGCAACGGAAGATGCAACTACCCTACATGGGGACCCTAACTGTAAAGTGCTTGCCTTTCCGCTACACAAATCGCATCACAATGCATCAGCATCACTTTTCTCTCTGCAAAAATCTCTCAAGTTTCACTTAACATTATGCTGATGCTACTGAATTATCATGTGGTTTGAATCTATAAAATGTTTGCTACACAGTCTGGAGTGAATGTATGGTGAGGACACCAATCAAGAAAGTAGGGCAAGCTGCTGGAAGGACACCAGGAAGAGGATTCAAGGTGACCAATTTGCAGAGGATGGTAAAGGCAGAAGATGCAAGGGTGGGACCACAGACAGATCACATGCGGATAAGGAACTTTTCTGGCATCCAAGATTTGCAACTAAAGTGTTCCCGATTATAGTTGATAAAATTCATGTATTAAATAGAAAAATAGTGTGATAAAAAAAACACAGCAGAACAGGGAACACACACTATAATGCCTCCCATGATTTTCCTCTCCTATACTGTCTTAGCTTGGATGAAATAAAAAAGCAGAGCTTGACATGGGGTCTTGTGTGCAGGTAATCTGTTTGGCAAAGTGATTCCCAAGAAACTGGAATGGGAGTTGAGGGGACTGGAAAGTGTGAAACAGGAATGGGGAAAGCCAATCCAAAGTGGAGCTTTGGTGACTAATGTGAGCAACTAAGGTTCAATCTTATCAGCAATCTTCTCGGGAAATGTGAAGAATACACACACTTCAGAACTGTCTGCCTGAGACACAGAAAAGAGGAGCATTTTAACACTCGTTCCCATCCCGTATTGGTTAAGAACTGAGTTAGGTATATGAATGCATGGACTAGTTGATTCCCAAGAAAAGTAGCTGGTAAGCCTCAGAGCACAAAACATAGTTCGAGGTACAGCTGAGGTGAAGAGTTATCAGTTATATCTTTGCTCAGCTGATGCAGCAACAATGGATGAAGCAAAAATGTGGGCTTGGAGGATGTGTGATAGTGCATAAAAGATGTCTAATACTCTTATTAAAATGCACTCTGTCCATCAAAGTGTCCACAGAAATCAAACTATGGAGACCAAGTTTTATATACTTAAATAATGTAAAAATAATATAAACCCTGAATCATGACCTTTTATAATGCTGCTAAATCCAACTCCATAAAAAGGATATTTTTAAACAGGAAATCTATCCCAGCATTCTAAATTAAGGAAGTCATGCTACAGGGTGTTTGTTTTAGTAAGGTCAAGAAAAATAAACAATAGAATGAATAAAGAAATAGCAAGTGCTTAAATCAGTGGTTCTCAACCTTAGCAACAAGTTGAAATCACGTAGAGGGCTTTTTACAGATGCCCAAATCTCATGATCAGAGATTCTGATTTGATTGATCTGGGGTGTGGACAGGAAATGAGTTTTTAAAGTTCCCCAGGTAATTCAACGTTCCTCAGCCAAGACTGAGGAACATTGGCTTAAATAAAGCTCAAGTTAAAAAAACAAGGGGGGGGTGTTAAGTACTAGTAGAGCCTAGAACTTAAAATGTCTTTCCTCTAATTCAAGTATTCAGATCATATGCTTCAGCTGAGAATGTCTGGGCTGTGTTATTGTTTTAGATTTCCAAAGAGGTCTCTAACTTGATGCTCACATCAGCCTTTGCAAACTGCTCACAGAATAGGCTGCTGGTTATTCATTTTATACTCACAATGGACATCCAGGTGAGTAGAGGATCAGTTTAACTTTTTAAATGTGTTCTTTGGAGATAAAGCTCTGCAATGACTGACTGAATAAATAAATTCACTGATAATAAATGAAGCAATCTGCTACTGGATGTTTGTCCCCAAAGTATGCATTGCTATGTAAGCTTGAGGTCATTAAAATGTTGAAACAGTAAAAGAACACAAACAAAAGAACATAGGTCTACCGAGTGCTTGATTGACAAAAAATTGTTAGCTTCAAGCTTCCTTTCCTGGGTAGAAAAATAGGCCTAAAGTCATGACTTCCTAGTTTTCATTTTCAGCTCTAATGCAGCCATCAGTACTTTGATCTGACCACCCTCTTAAGAGAAGCCAGGGCTTTGCTAGCATGTGTTTACAAAGCACAATCCGGGGCATGTCAGTCTCTTCATGTCATCACCAGAAGTGTCTCAAAATACAAAACGCAGATACAAGAGATGACATCCAATTTTTGCTTGACAGTTGCAAATAACATTTTATAACGAGAATGATAATACTTGCTTTTGGCATTTTTTTTCTGGAAATGGGAAAAAAATCAAATCCTATTTATACAGATATATTCGAAAATGAAGTAACACAGATAATGGAATAATCCATTTAGTGTCACTGCATATTAAGTCTGCATACATTTCTCTTTTGGCATTTTTTTTCTGGAAATGGGAAAAAAATCAAATCCTATTTATACAGATATATTCAAAAATGAAGTAACACAGATAATGGAATAATCCATTTAGTGTCACTGCATATTAAGTCTGCATACATTTCTAGTTTTCAAAAACTTAAAACACTAAAATTCTCTTAGTGCTAAAACTACATCAGGGATAATGAAGATTTTGCTGAGCAATTAAGTTCATCATTTTGAACATCTGCCATCATATCCAACACTGTTAATTTTCTTCCAAACTGGTATTCACCTACGTAACTGAGTTAGCCTTTTCAACTAGATTATCTGGACTTAGATGTTTATTTATTTATTTTTTTTAAAGGAAGACCTCTAATCAACCTGCTTTGAAAAATTCCACTTAGCAGCAAGGCACTTAATTATCTTGCTAACCTTTTGTTCAGTTGCTTTGCAAATAATGACATGAAACATTCCATCTTTTTACTTCCAAGTTTTCTTCTCCCTGATTAGATTCGACTTAAATAGCATCATGTTCCTTCAAGTTCCTCCAAGATGAGAGATTTTCTTTAATCACCTGAAACCTGCTGGTCTGCCTCCTGAGATATCTCATTCAGCAAGCTTAAATCAATGATACAACTACCTACACCTAACAGGTTGAGTACATTAATTCACATCTCTTTATCAAGCTTTTATATTAATTCAAGTATACAAAGATGTGCAAAGGAGATTTTGAAACACAAGTTAATTGCAATAAAGTGGACTTCTCCAGTAAGTTTTTTAAGGTACCTTAATATAAAAAGAAAAAGTTAATATAACCAAATTACATCTTTGCAAAAAAAAATCAAACTTCTATTTAAAATGAACTGTGATAACTAACAAAAAAACATATTAATCAAACATTGAGATAGTGTTTCCCTGAAGAGTACAAAAAGCAAGTAAACATGCATTTTCAATTTGATTATAAAATGTCATTTGCACCTGTCAAAGAAAGATTGGATATCAAGAATTGAATACAGTTGCTCCCCCCCCAAAAAAATGTTATATTTTTTATTATAAGTAGATACCTGAATTAAAAGGGGATGAAATGATAAAAAGTTGGGATTGGAGCTTTCAGCAAGCAGCACATAAAATTCACAAGTACTTCAAAGAAACAAGGGAAGAGAACACTCAATCTCAAGAAAATTTAGAGAAGAAAAAAAGGATTCTTAGAAAAAACAGTTGAAAAGTCAAGTAAACCAGAGTCATACACTTCTCTGTAAAATTGGAAAGCTGGAGAAAAGTAAATTATTATCCATATACAGTTAATATCCAGCTTAGGTTTGAGTGAATTTACCTTAATGATATAAACTTTTTTGTTTTATTCAGAAGCAATACGTTCGCATTTAAAAAATAAATCAAACCGCTTGTAACTAAATTCATCTGGTATTTGATTATATTTTTAGAGTTCTGGCTGAATAAAGACAAAGGCACATATAATTATATGCATCGTTGTCAAAATTATACTCTATAACAATTTTTTAAAAGAGATGTTTCCTTAAGTTAACTTTTGTTGAAAAGCAAGTACATATTAGATTCAAATGGATTATTTAAGGAAGAAATGGCATTTTAGCAAAGAATACATTCTGACAGGCAGTAATTTGAATAAAAATCACTAAATTATCAATCTCTTTATTAAGTAAAACACTAAAAATCTCTGCCTCCAATTTATAAAATAAATCAAACACAATTTTCTTTCTTCTGAAAGTATACAGCCTCAATAACAAATTTGTCTTGTCCCTAAATAAATATTTTAATTTTTTCCAAATAACTTCAAAAATTTATCAGAAATATTTTATCAATTAAGTGAAAGAATAACAGAATATTTCAAATTGCATGAAGCATAAAAGTTGAGTTAAAAAAAATCCCATCAGATTGTTAAAAAGTTATGTAATATGTAAAGCAATTATGAAAAAATGTTCAAAAATTAGATAAAGATAAAGGCATTTAAAATAATTCATATTTAATATTTTTATAATGTATTTAAATCTGCACTAGTTTTTAAAAGAAAAGCTGCTATAGATGTAAGTGTAATATATGTATATGTCTTTTTAAAATATATATACTTATCTTCTCTCTTGTAAGAGACTTTAAAATTATATGCCAATTTCTGAATATGTAAAATTTTAAGAGGGTGGCAAGTCATAGAATAGAAAAAACATAGTTGTGCTTCAGAAATCCTGAGTTCTGGATCTAGCTCTACAACAAACTTGCTTGGAGAAATCAATTCAGCCAGTTAGCCTGAGTGTTCCCATCCTACACTGAGGGAAACGACATCCATTTCTTCTACTTTTCTTCCCAGTTTATGATCCTAAGCAAGGGATGATTTTCCCAATTCTAACTCTGGCTATTCCTTATGTAGTTCTTAAAAGCTGTCTAAGTTGTGGGCCGGCCCGGTGGCGCACTGCTACAGTGCGCCGCTTGGGAAGCGCGGCGGCACTCCCACCGAGGGTTCGGATCCCATATACAGACCGGCCGCTCACTGGCTGAGCGAGGTGTGGGAGCAACACCGTGGGTTGTGATCCCATTGCCGGTCACGAAAAAAGACAAAAAAGGAAAAAAAAAAAAAAAAAAAAGCTGTCTAAGTTGCCTACTACTCTGTATATTTATAAAGTGTAAGTAACAAACTTTAATAAAGATATGTCCAAATAAATCCTGAAATTACCTGGAGAATATCCCAGATATATTGCATTATATTTATGTTAAAAGTTGATTTGTTCAATAAAAGTGTTAAAATATAATTCAGTTTTTAACATTGGTTTTGCATTTCTTCTTATAATATATCAAAAGTTTTAAATAATGGAGTGGCCTCCTGCTCTCTTGACCTCTACGAGCCCTTATATAACAGTGTTTGCAAACAGAAAGTCCAGATGTCACTGGAAAGTGTCAAATTTATGTTGATCTGGGCCTTTTAATTATGTTTGAATAAAGCAAAGTCCTACAGTGTGTTTTTGACTCAGGACCTGCATATTTTGCATTGTCTAAATTAATCAACTTGCTCCCAAAAGCAACTTAGCCATTAGCAGCTCTGAGGCATATTGAAAGTGGCAGTTATGCTTCCAATCTAGGAGCAAATATTTTTTAAAAATCAGAAATAGACTATGGCAAGGGAGTCAGGCTCACATAAAGGGGCCTTTCATAAGGGCGTCCTTGAATCGGAGGGAAAAATCTGTCAGGTGGCAGCAAGGCTTTGTGGTTCATGCCATCTCACTCCCCTTGTCTTTAATCACCCATGAAGAGTGGCAGCTCTGTTGCTATTGGCTATCAAATCACATCAAAACCTAGGTCTGAGTCTGCACATTTTGAAGCCTCTGCTCAGGCGTTATAAGCTCTGTCTCATCTTGAGGAACAAGTAATGACATCTTTTCTTCTCTTTCATAATTTTCAATCGGAGGGTAGGAAATCTGAATTAGGAAATCAGCGTACTGGTACCTCCTCCTGATGCATGCTATCTAAAAGATCACGTACCTGTAAAAAAATTCATTATTTCACAAAATGTGCATAAACTATGCTTCCGTGTAATAATGAAGACTACTTATTTAGGTGCCTGTAATAGATTTGTATTATCTTTCAATTCTATTTTTCCATGAACTTTTTTATGCACCCTGGTATCTCCAGGCATTTTAATAGAAATAAAATTCTCTGCCATGCTCTCTGTAGTTAATTGCAACATTATAAGCATCATTCAATAGAAAGATAAATATTTGTCTAGTGGATCTTATTGCACTGAATTTAGGCAATAATGTGCCTTCATTATGAAGTTCACTGACCTGTGTAGAACACTTCCTTTTTAAAATTACATTTAATACTCATGTATTCCTCATCCAAATAGAGTTCTAAGCAATAGAGAATTATAATTTTTGCCTGCATTCGTAATAAATAGTGAAATATATATTTGTAAAATTCATATATGCCAAATTTAAAAAATTATTGTTATTTGAAATAGGATTATTAAGATTCTATGAATACGCATTGAAATTTAATTGATCAAATGTGATGTGACATGGAATAAATAGAATTGTGAGTTTCTGACATCATTTCTCAAGTGTGGCCCAGGGAACCCCGGGCATTTCTGAGACTTTTTCAGGGAGTCCACAAGGTCAAAACTATTTTTATAATAATATTAAGACATTATTTGACTTTCTTACTCTTATTTCTTAAGAGATTACAATGGAGTTTTTCAGAAGCTATATAATGTGTGGTATCCTAACAAATTAAATGCAGAGACAGATATAGGAATCTAGCTGTCTTCCGTTAAGCCAGACATTAAAGTGTTTTACAACAATGCAAAATGATGCCACTCTCTTTAGTAAATTTTTTTATTTGGAAAATATAGTTATCTTTCACTCATGCTATTTATATTAACATATAATGGATTTATTATTATTTTAAGGTAATTAAATAAATATTTTTTAATTTTCTCATTCCTAATTTTTAATTCAGTAAATATCACTATATATAACACAGTAAGCAAAACTCTTTGGGATTCTGTATCATTTTTAAGAATGGGAAGGGGTCCTGAAACCAAAAAATATGTAAATACTTGTTTATAAAATGTAATGTGTTGTATTTTATGTATTTCTGCACAGTATATATTTTATATTTTATATATGTGATTTGTCAATCATTCCTAAATGCAGGACACTGAGCAAACAGCTTTATGTACATCACTCATCTGCCTTAGCCAGAGCAGTAGGAGGCAAGTAAACAGAAACTTAATCAGAAGAGCCTAGACTGTGAGGAGCCCTGCAGGGCTTATGCAGGAGGCATACTGACCAGAGCAAAGAGGCTCAGATCACTGCTTGTCTTGCCCATTATCTTTATAGATCTTAGTGTATATTAGATGAACAAGTGAATAAAATAATGAATGAATGAAAGGCAGGGTAAATGCTATGGTCTGGTGAGAGATGCAGCTGAGAGAGTATGGTTCAATAGAACAAGGCCAGGTATTACACTTAATGAGTTAATCCAAGACAATGGAAAAAGATAAGTAGAAGTCCAAGCAAGTAGTGGAGAGATCTCAGCCCAAGGATCAATGAGAGCAGAAATGAAATACAGAGGCTGAGCTAATATAGGGATGACAGCCCCAGGAATCTCTCATGTTCTCACAGACCTGGCACCTGACCAGCACCATGAAATGGCCCTGAATTACAGACAGTAGAGTCATTCTTGGTTATCTCTATCCTTTATGGGAGCCTGACAGCCTCAGGCCCTCTTGGAAGATCAGCCCTTCATGGGTTAATGGTCGAGGCTACTTCGTCATGCACCCAGAAGGTCAGCCTTGATGGAGGTGGTGCTATATTTTCAGGGAGATAAGTAACAGCTGAGCCTGGAGATATGGGATACCCACAGCTGGAGTAAGCCATTCCTCTGGGCCTAGGGAATTTTCTTCTGGGACCTACCCCAACCATGCTCCTACCAGTGAACCAAGGCAAAGATAGACTTTGGATGAGTTTAACCACCAGCTACCCATTTTTTGGATAAATTGGGTAGAGATTTAATTTCTCAATAAGTACAGTTTCTGGGTGACTTTTCAACAGTCTACTCTGTTGTGAGGTAGGAAACACTTTCAAAAGGACAGCAGTATAGCAGTATTATTTTCTAGGACACAGTATTCTATCACTCTGGAAGAAGCATTTCACTTTGACAGGTGTGGTCCATTCCTGAAAAAAAACTGTCTCTTTGCTCTGAGGCCTAGTCCAGCCCTTTAACTATATCTATAACGTTCTTAACTCAATAGGTCTTGTCTATTATTAAAAAATAAATAAATAATTGGGAAGCGCGGCAGCGCTCCCGCCGAGGGTTCGGATCCCACATACAGACCGGCCGCTCACTGGCTGAGCGAGGTGCGGGAGCAACACTGAGGGTTGCGATCCCGTTGCCGGTCACGAAAAAAGACAAAAAGAAAAAAAAAAAAATGAGCGGGGAGGCGCGGCGGCGCCCCCGCCTAGGGTTCGGATCCCACATACAGACCGGCCGCTCACTGGCTGAGCGAGGTGCGGGAGCAACACTGAGGGTTGCGATCCCGTTGCCGGTCACGAAAAAAGACAAAAAGGAAAAATAAATAAATAAATAAATAAATACACACACACACACACACACACACACACACAAACACACACACAGATTCTCAGCAGTGGATAAAGATATAGCAAGAAATTGAAAAAAAAATTTTTTTTAAAAGGATTTGTATAAATTTCCATTTAATTTCTATTCCTTACAAGACTGGGAGCTTCATGGGGGCAGAAATCATTTCTGAGACATTGCTGGTACTCAGTAAGTATTTTTTTAATTAATAAGTGTAGACATGAATAAATGAATTCTCTAGCTCCAGAAAGAACAGCAATGATATGTAAGACCGTGATCTGCTAGGCCTGGTTATACTCTAATAATTGTTATTTATTTACCTTGTTATTTATGTTCCCCTGGATGTGGTGATAACTCATTAAACTTAATTCTGTATTACACTGAGTGACAAAGGCAGACTCAGCATTCTGGTGACTTTTACTAATAATCTGACAGTAGTAAGAGTATCAGTTAGAATGTGCATAGATTTTCTATTCTCATAGTCGTTTCACTGTTCTCGTTTTAGAAATTTATTCAGTTAAGAAATATTTGGTTAGTGCCAGACACAGTTCCAGCAACTTGGCATACTACAATGAATGAGACAGACAAAAATCTCTTCTCCCATAAGATTTGCATTCCAGTAAACAAACAATATATAAAGTAATATATAATTCCAGGAACTCACCATATACTGATAGTGTCTTAGGTATTACTATGCCCAGTTTTCATAAGAGGAAACTAAGGCTTAGAAGGTTAAAGTGACTAGGCCCCAGGTGCCACAGTTTATCAAAGACAAAGCCAGAATTCAAATCTAGTCTAATGACACCAAATCCTGATATTATCCCACCCAGCTATAATAAAAGCTATTTCAGTATTTCTAAGTGATACTGTGTATACTTATACAAAGTCTACTTTTCTCTGAGGTCTGCATGTTCTAAAATAGGTGCATGTAAACTTAGCTGATACAAATTGGAAACTGACACTAATTCACATCAAATTCATGCCATAAATATATTTATACTTTTTATTGTAGTATTATATATAGGAGCACTTACCATAAGTGTATGGTGCAATGAATTCATGAACTGAACACACTCTTCTAACCAGCATTAAAAAATAGAACATCACTACTCCCCCAAAATCCCTCCTCATGCCCCTTTCCAGTCACCATGCAAACCTCAAAGGATAACCTCTACCCTGACTTCCAACAGTGGAGATTAGTTTTGCCTCTTTTTGTGCTTTGAATAAATGGAATCACATAGTACATACTTTTTTACATCTGACTTCTTTCTCTCAATACTATGTTTGTGAGATTCATCCACATTATTATGTGTATTTAGAGACTGTTCATTCTCATTCAATTTATCTTTTCTACTATTGATTGGCGTTAGATTAGTTTCCATGTGGCGACAAATATGGATAGGTTAGATATACATTCCAGCTTTAGTAGACACTGTCAAGCAGTTTTCCAAATTGATTATACTAACTTATTCTCTCATCAGCAGTATATGAGAGTCCTCATTATTCCAGACATTAAATGTTTAAATTAAATGCCTTCAAAAATGGACACAATTTATCTCTAAGATACACTATTTTATTTCTTTGCACAGAAATTCAGATATGACTGGCCTACATTTTAAAAATGGAAATAATACAATAAACATAACTTAGTGCTCTTCATTATTAGCCTTTTATTTAAGGCACTTCCATGTACCAGTAGGAACTATAGAATATAGGTGACAAAGAAATGTCAAGAGGTCCGAGATCCCATACTATCATAAAAAAAAATGTATTAAGCAATCACTTCCAAACTGAATATAACTAATCATTTGACTAGAGTGATAATAGAGTTTTTCCTCCTTTTCATTCCCATATATCTGTGTATTCTTGAAATAATAAAGTACTTTCTCCTAGAATAACAACATCTACTTACTGCATAAAGACAAGGTGTTAGGCAAGCAAAGACTCTAGGAGATTGAATAATTGGTCTTTCTTAATTGTAGAAAGAGTTCATAATTACAGTTTGCAAGGAACGGTGAATCCCTATTACAAGCTAAATCCATTTCTGACAATTCCTTTGCCTTTTGATTTTAATGGAATGCCTATTAAAGAACTGTGAGCAGGCAAACACTTATCTTTATTCTAATTCTAATAAATGGAACATCAAAAATGCATGAGACCTTCCACCATTTGGAACATGAATCATGAATCTTCTTTGCTCTGAGCCTCCAACTAGAGCCCATGAAATAACAGGGATAAAATGGTCTTTCAGAAGCCAAGTACATAATAAATACTCAATAAACCTTTAATGACTAATGAGATAGATTACTTTTTTATTAAAACTGATATAAATATAAAAGAAAACTGAGTGCTCTCCAGGTTAATTTCTAACCATGATTATATAATCAGTGCTAATAGTAATTTTAATCATCTGGACTCCGTGACTTCCCCAACACTATCGGCTATGTAGTACATTCACAGATACTGTGAAATTGCCCCTAAGAAGGATATGAGACACATTCCCCATCTCCTATGACCTTATATATATTAGCGACTTAATAATAACCAATGTTAAATAACCAGCCCAGGCATAAAAAGGAAATACTAAGCCATAATATGTCTGTTTGGCTAGTATATTCTTTTCTCCAGACCTGAGTTTCTCAAGGTATACTTTTGAGACCAATCGCTTCTAAATCTGAGCACCTTCTAAGGAACCTATGAAAATTTATATCCTTGCTTGGCCTCTCCTCAGACTTAACAATTCAAAATCCTTGGAGTGAGGACAAGAAATCTACATTTTCAACAAGTGCTTAATGCAAAGTCTGAGAATCACTGCTCAGATTGGAATTAGGGAGAAACAGAAATAAACCAGGCTACGTCATTCTTAGCTGCTAGTAAAAAAAGGAATCACATAATTCTGTTTTTCACTTTTTGACTAGCCATTAGAATTATCTAAGTTGTATTTAAAAATAGATTCCTGGCCCTATCTCAAACAGACTAAACTAGAATCTCCCAAGGAAGGACAGGGGAATACGTATTTTTGACAATCTTCCTTAAATGATTTTAATGAGCAACGGAAAGTTTGAAACAATGTGGTAACTGACATGCATTTCATTCATACAATTACTCTGGCTACTAAGAAACTTTGACACTCAAATTTTCATAGGCTTTAATCTAGTATCTTGATCTCTTTCCGTGGGTGGAAAAAAAAATCACCACACTTTTATGCTGCCAATCTTCTTCATTTCTACAGCTGACTTTGTTCTTCATTCTTTCTTTTTAACCATTTTTATTGGAGCAAAGACATACACAGAGAATTGCACAAATCATAAAACGAACATACTCAGATAACTA
Source organism: Galeopterus variegatus (assembly GCF_000696425.1). NCBI lineage: Eukaryota > Metazoa > Chordata > Mammalia > Dermoptera > Cynocephalidae > Galeopterus > Galeopterus variegatus. The sequence continues at coordinate 483,028 of NW_007727985.1, read as the reverse complement.
ACACCCAGATCAAGAAATAGAATACTACCAGGACTCCAGAAGTCCCTCACACCCCCTTCTTTCACTTGCCCCCTCACCCAATAATGCTAACCACCACCCCAACTTGTAACACCATAGATCAGTTTAACCTGATTTTGAAGTTTATATAAATTGAATAGTACTTGATGTTCTAATTGGTATACAGCTTCTTTCACTCAATATTAAGCTTGTGAAATTCATCCATGTTGTTGTATAGACCTATGGGTGGATCATCCTTTTGGCTGTATCATTGTTCTGTAATCATGTACCACAAATGATTCATCCATTCTACTGTTGATTGTTTCCACTTTGAGATTATTACCAAAAGTGCTGCTATGAACATTCTCCTGTGTGTTATTAAACATATGCATTCATTTCTACTGGTTGTGGACATAGGAATGGAATTGCTAGTCAGAGGATAGGTGTATATTTAGCTTTAATTCTACCACCAAACAGTTTTCCCAAATGACAGTACTTCCACCAGCAAAGAATCCCAAGTGTTCCAACGTTTGGCGTTGCCTATCTTTTTCACTTTAACCATTCATTATGGCTTTTATTTGCATTTTCTATGCCTAGTTTCTGAACTGTTTCCCTTGATAATGGTGCTCATGACCCAAATCCCTTTATAACTCTACTCTTCATAGTCTATAATATTCACAGGACCCCTAGCCTCTAAGGTTAGAGTTCCGAGATCAACTTACCCATGTGAAGGATCTTCAAAGAGTTCACAGAAAGATTCATATTATTTTTTAATCCCACTTTTCCACAGACTTTTTGAGGTACTCTCATATAAAAGATAGTAAGTTACCTAAAATAAATTTGCCTAACTCCATTTTACTTTGATAATATAAGCAGAGGCAGAAACAGTCATTCTCACGTTATTTCAGCCGCCCTAAAAACAGAGATAATACAAAAAAAAAAAAAAAAGCAAGGGGGCCTCAATTTTGGTAGATTACTAAACTACATCTTCTTTAGTGACATTTTTCTTTTTTTTTAAATTTAATTTTATTTTGTCAACATACAATGTAGTTGATTATTGTGGCCCATTACCGAAACCTCCTTCCCACCTCTTTTTCCCCCCTCCCTCCCAACGATGTCCTTTCTGTTTGCTTGTCCTATCAACTTCAAGGAATTGTAATTGTTGTGTTTTCTTCCTGCCCCCCAGTTGTTTGTGTATTTATTTATTTAATTTTAGCTCCCACAAATAAGTGAGAACATGTGGTATTTCTTTTTCTCTGCCTGACTCGTTTCACTTAATATTATTCTCTCAAGGTCCATCCATGTTGTTGCAAATGGCAGTATTTCATTCGTTTTTATAGCTGAGTAGTATTCCATTGTGTAGATATACCACATTTT
>NW_007727985.1:476914-480654 GCF_000696425.1 Galeopterus variegatus | reverse complement strand
CCTAACAGGTTGAGTACATTAATTCACATCTCTTTATCAAGCTTTTATATTAATTCAAGTATACAAAGATGTGCAAAGGAGATTTTGAAACACAAGTTAATTGCAATAAAGTGGACTTCTCCAGTAAGTTTTTTAAGGTACCTTAATATAAAAAGAAAAAGTTAATATAACCAAATTACATCTTTGCAAAAAAAAATCAAACTTCTATTTAAAATGAACTGTGATAACTAACAAAAAAACATATTAATCAAACATTGAGATAGTGTTTCCCTGAAGAGTACAAAAAGCAAGTAAACATGCATTTTCAATTTGATTATAAAATGTCATTTGCACCTGTCAAATAAAGATTGGATATCAAGAATTGAATACAGTTGCTCCCCCCCAACAAAAAGCAAGTAAACATGCATTTTCAATTTGATTATAAAATGTCATTTGCACCTGTCAAAGAAAGATTGGATATCAAGAATTGAATACAGTTGCTCCCCCCCCAAAAAAATGTTATATTTTTTATTATAAGTAGATACCTGAATTAAAAGGGGATGAAATGATAAAAAGTTGGGATTGGAGCTTTCAGCAAGCAGCACATAAAATTCACAAGTACTTCAAAGAAACAAGGGAAGAGAACACTCAATCTCAAGAAAATTTAGAGAAGAAAAAAAGGATTCTTAGAAAAAACAGTTGAAAAGTCAAGTAAACCAGAGTCATACACTTCTCTGTAAAATTGGAAAGCTGGAGAAAAGTAAATTATTATCCATATACAGTTAATATCCAGCTTAGGTTTGAGTGAATTTACCTTAATGATATAAACTTTTTTGTTTTATTCAGAAGCAATACGTTCGCATTTAAAAAATAAATCAAACCGCTTGTAACTAAATTCATCTGGTATTTGATTATATTTTTAGAGTTCTGGCTGAATAAAGACAAAGGCACATATAATTATATGCATCGTTGTCAAAATTATACTCTATAACAATTTTTTAAAAGAGATGTTTCCTTAAGTTAACTTTTGTTGAAAAGCAAGTACATATTAGATTCAAATGGATTATTTAAGGAAGAAATGGCATTTTAGCTAAGAATACATTCTGACAGGCAGTAATTTGAATAAAAATCACTAAATTATCAATCTCTTTATTAAGTAAAACACTAAAAATCTCTGCCTCCAATTTATAAAATAAATCAAACACAATTTTCTTTCTTCTGAAAGTATACAGCCTCAATAACAAATTTGTCTTGTCCCTAAATAAATATTTTAATTTTTTCCAAATAACTTCAAAAATTTATCAGAAATATTTTATCAATTAAGTGAAAGAATAACAGAATATTTCAAATTGCATGAAGCATAAAAGTTGAGTTAAAAAAAATCCCATCAGATTGTTAAAAAGTTATGTAATATGTAAAGCAATTATGAAAAAATGTTCAAAAATTAGATAAAGATAAAGGCATTTAAAATAATTCATATTTAATATTTTTATAATGTATTTAAATCTGCACTAGTTTTTAAAAGAAAAGCTGCTATAGATGTAAGTGTAATATATGTATATGTCTTTTTAAAATATATATACTTATCTTCTCTCTTGTAAGAGACTTTAAAATTATATGCCAATTTCTGAATATGTAAAATTTTAAGAGGGTGGCAAGTCATAGAATAGAAAAAACATAGTTGTGCTTCAGAAATCCTGAGTTCTGGATCTAGCTCTACAACAAACTTGCTTGGAGAAATCAATTCAGCCAGTTAGCCTGAGTGTTCCCATCCTACACTGAGGGAAACGACATCCATTTCTTCTACTTTTCTTCCCAGTTTATGATCCTAAGCAAGGGATGATTTTCCCAATTCTAACTCTGGCTATTCCTTATGTAGTTCTTAAAAGCTGTCTAAGTTGNTTTTGCATCTATATTCATCATGGACATTGGCCTGTAGTTTTCTTTTTCAGTTGTATCTTTGTCTGGTTTTGGTATCAGGGTGATGTTTGCTTCGTAGAATGAGTTTGGGAGGATTGCTTCTGTTTCAATCTTTTGAAATAGTTTGTAGAGAATTGGGGTCAATTCCTCTTTGAATGTTTGGTAAAATTCTGCTGTGAATCCATCTGGTCCTGGGCTTTTCTTTGTTGGGATCCTTCTGATAACAGCTTCAATCTCTTTTATTGATACTGGTCTATTCAGATTTTCTACATCTTCTTGTCTCAGTTTTGGTAGCTTGTGTGTGTCCAGAAATTCATCCATTTCCTCCATATTTTCAAATTTGTTGGCATATAGTTGTTTATAGTAGTCTCAAATGATTCCTCGTATTTCAGAGGTATCAGTTGTAACATCACCATTTTCATTTCTACTTTTTGTTATTTGGATTTTCTCTCCTTTTTTTAGTTAGCCATGCTAATGGTCTGTCAATTTTATTTATCTTTTCAAAAAACCAACCTTTTGATTCATTGATCTTTTGTATTGTTTTTTGGGTTTCAATTTCATTAAATTCTGCTCTGATCTTAAGGATTTCTTTCCATCTGCTAAATTTGGGTTTAGATTGTTCTTGTTTTTCTAGTTCTTTAAGGTGAAGTATTAGGTTGTTCACTNTTAGTGACATTTTTCTTTTTTTTTAAATTTAATTTTATTTTGTCAACATACAATGTAGTTGATTATTGTGGCCCATTACCAAAACCTCCCTCCCACCTCTTTCTCCCCCCTCCCTCCCAACAATGTCCTTTCTGTTTGCTTGTCCTATCAACTTCAAGGAATTGTAATTGTTGTGTTTTCTTCCCGCCCACCAGTTGTTTGTGTATTTATTTATTTAATTTTAGCTCCCACAAATAAGTGAGAACATGTGATATTTCTCTTTCTGTGCCTGACTTGTTTCACTTAATATAATTCTCTTCAGGTCCATCCATGTTATTGCAAATGGCAGTATTTCATTCGTTTTTATAACTGAGTAGTATTCCATTGTGTAGATAGACCACATTTTCCGTATCTACTCCTCTGATGATGGACATTTGGGCTGGTTCCAACTCTTAGCTATTGTACATAGTGCGGCAATGAACATTGGAGAACAGGTATAACTTTGACTTGATGATTTCCATTCCTCTGGGTATATTCCCAGCAGTGGGATAGCTGGGTCATATGGTAGATCTTTCTGCAGTTGTTTGAGGAAACTCCATACCATTTTTCATAGAGGCTGCACCATTCTGCAGTCACACCAACAATGTATGGGAGTTCCTTTTTCTCGACAACCTCACCAGCATTTATCATTCACAGTCTTTTGGAAATTAGCCATCCTATCTGGCATCAGATGCTATATCAGTGTGGTATTGATTTGCATTTCCCAAATGCTGAGTCATATTGAGCATCTTTTATGTGTCTGTTGGCCATTCATATACCTTCCTTTGAGAAATGCCTATTTAGCTCTTTTGCCCATTTTTTNTGGTTGCTTGTGCTTTTGGGGTCATATTCATGAAGTCTGTGCCCAGTCCTACTTCATGAAGTGTTTCTCCTATGTTTGTTTTCTTTAAGAAGTTTTATTGTTTCAGGGTGTATATTTAATTCTTTAACACATTTTGAGTTTATTTTAGTATATGGTGAGAGGTGTAGGTCTAGTTTCATTCTCCTGCATATGGATATCCAGTTATCCTGGCACCATTTGCTGAAGAGGCAGTCTCTTCCCCAGTGTATAGGCTTGGTGCCTTTGTCAAAGATCAGATGGCTGTAGGTGTGTGGGTTGATTTCAGGATTCTCTATTCTATTCCATTGATCAGTGT
>NW_007727985.1:475490-475914 GCF_000696425.1 Galeopterus variegatus | reverse complement strand
TAGGTGTGTGGGTTGATTTCAGGATTCTCTATTCTATTCCATTGATCAGTGTATCTGTTTTTATGCCAGTACCATGCTGTTTTGGTTATTATAGCTTGTAGTATAGTTTAAAGGCAGGTACTGTTATGCCTCCAGCTTAATTTTTTTTTTTGCTCAGAATTGCTATGGCTATGCATTGTCTTTTGTTATTCCACAGAAATGTCTGGATAGTTTTTTCCCTTCTGACAAAAATGTCATTGGAATTTTGATGGGGATTGCATTGAATTTGTGTATCACTTTGGGTAGTATGGACATTTTCACAATGTTCATTCTTCTAATCCAAGAGCATGGGATATTGTTCCATCTTCTTATGCCCTCTTTAATTTCTCTCAGCACTGGTTTGTAGTTCTCATTATAGAGATTTTTCACATCCTTGGTTAACTCA
>NW_007727985.1:471733-475480 GCF_000696425.1 Galeopterus variegatus | reverse complement strand
TGATCCCTAAGTATTTTATTTTAATGGTGGCTATTATAAATGGGCAAGCTTTCTTGATTTCTCTTTCTGCATGTTCACTATTGGAGAATAGAAATGCTACTCATTTTTCTGTGTTGATTTTTTATCCTGCTACTTTGCTGAAATCATTTATCAACTCCTAGAGGTTTTTGGAGAGGCTTTAGGCTGTTTGATATATAGGATCATGTCATCTGCAAACAGCAACAGTTTGACTTCATCTTTTCCAATCTGGATGCCCTTTATTTCCTTCTCTTCTCTGATTGCTCTGGCTAGTACTTCCAAGACTATGTTGAATAGGAGTGGTGAGAGTGGGTATCTTGTCTAGTTCCTGTTCTTAAAGTAAAAGCTTTCAGCTTTTCCTCATTCAGGATGATATTGGCAGTGGGTTTATCATATATGGTTTTAATTATGTTGAGATACTTTCCATTTATACGTGACATGTAGAGAGTCTTCATAATGAATGAGTGTTGAATTTTATCAAATGCTTTTTCAGCATCTATAAAAATGATCATATGGTCCTTGTGTTTGATTTTATTGATATGGTGTATCACATTTATTGATTTGCATATGTTGAACCAACCTTGCATGTCCGAGATGAATCCACTTGATAATGGTGTATAATTTTGCATATATGTTGCTGTATTCTGTTAGCTAGTATTTTGTTGAGGATTTTTGCATCTATATTCATCATGGACATTGGCCTGTAGTTTTCTTTTTCAGTTGTATCTTTGCCTGGTTTTGGTATCAGGGTGATGTTTGCTTCGTAGAATGAGTTTGGGAGGATTGCCTCTGTTTCGATCTTTTGAAATAGTTTGTAGAGAATTGGGGTCAATTCCTCTTTGAATGTTTGGTAAAATTCTGCCGTGAATCCATCTGGTCCTGGGCTTCTCTTTGTTGGGATCCTTCTGATAACAGCTTCAATCTCTTTTATTGATACTGGTCTGTTCAGATTTTCTACATCTTCTTGTCTCAGTTTTGGTAGCTTGTGTGTGTCCAGAAATTTATCCATTTCCTCCAGATTTTCAAATTTGTTGGCATATAGTTGTTTATAGTAGTCTCTAATGATTCCTTGTATTTCAGAGGTATCAGTTGTAACATCACCATTTTCATTTCAACTTTTTGTTATTTGGATCTTCTCTCCTTTTTTTAGTTAGCCGTGCTAATGATCTGTCAATTTTATTTATCTTTTCAAAAAACCAACCTTTTGATTCATTGATCTTTTGTATTGTTTAGTGGGTTTCAATTTCATTAAGTTCTGCTCTGATCATAATGATCTCTTTCCATCTGCTAAATTTGGGTTTAGATTGTTCTTGTTTTTCTAGTTCTTTAAGGTGAAGTTTTAGGTTGTTCGCTTGCCATCTTTCCATTCTTCTGAAGTAAGCATTTGATGCGATAAATTTCCCCCTTACTACTGTTTTTGCAGTATCCCACAAGTTTTGGTATGATGTATCATTGTTTTCATTAGTTTCAATAAATTTTTTGATTTCCTCTTTGATTTCTTCTTGGATCCATATGTCATTAAGTAGGATGCTGTTTAATTTCCATGTGTTTGTATAGTTTCCAGAATTCCATTTGTTATTGTTATATTGATTTCTAGTTTTAATCCATTGTGGTCTGAGAAAATACATGGGATAATTCCAAGTTTTTTGAATTTGTTGAGACTTGATTTTTGACCTAACATGTGATCTATCCTGGAGAATGATCCATGTGCTGATGATAAGAATGAATATTCTGAGGTTGTTGGATGGAATGTTCTGTAGATATCTGCCAAGTCCAATTGGTCTAGAGTGTTGTTTAGATCTTGTCTTTCTCTGTTGATTCTTTGCCTAGATGATCTGATACTATTGTTTGGCTAGGATGCTGTTGGGGCTGCCAATTTGGTATGGCTGCCTCAGTGTCTACTTTGTTGCCCACTAGTGCCTTGGGTGTGTGGTTGCCTCAGGTCTTGGGCCTCTCCGGGGAGGTGCCTGTCTGGTCAGCATGCACTTGGCCGGGCTGGGGATGGAGTTAGGCAGCAGTGGCAAGGCCTACCTGCTGGGTTGCAGTGCTGCCACCGCAGGGTAGGCACGTAGTCTCTGTGGATCTTGGGCCTCTCTGGCTGGGTGCCTCTCTGATCGGCACACACTTGGCTGGGCTGGGGATGGAGTTGGGCAGTGGCGATTTGGCCTACTCTCTGGGTCATGCACTGGCACCGCAGGGCACGTGGTCTCTGCGGATCTTTGGCTTCTCTGGCTGGGTGCACCCTCGACCGGGCTGGCGATGGAGTCGGCGGCAGTGGCAAGACTAATCTACATTTTAAAGAAAACTTCTTCAAAAAAGAATGGAGTTTCATTGAACTGGATTGGGAAGGAGATTGAATAAACGTAGAGGGATACAAAGTCTTCATTTTTTCATGTTTTTCCTGTCTGCAAACTCCAGCCAACAAAAATTTGTTTTTAGTAATGGTTCTATATCTATACTATTATTAACCAATGTATTGTTAAGGCAAGGCAACATAATGTGAAATTGAAGTTTTAATAGGTTTTTTTTTTTTTAAAGAGAAGAAACGTAATTAACTCACGGAAGGTGAGCTAACATAGTATTCAAGATTTTAGTGTTATTTTCCATTTTCCCTGTATTCTACTTTTTCATTAAAAATGCAGCATAGATTTAGCCAGAGAAAGCTAAATCTAACTCCTAACAAGCATTGTGTTAGGAATACTAGCCCACTAATGAGACACCTAAAAGACACAGAGATATACAAAGGACAGGAAAAGATTGCTGGTTTGAAGGGAATCATGACTGAGTGAGAATTTCATTTTTTTGAAGCAAAACATAATTTCTGATTTACATGATGCCAAAATATATCTCCTCATCACTTCAAAGATAGATTTTGCTGCAAAGAGAAAGAACATTTTGTGTACTCCCCCATGGTTTGGTAACCTTAATGCCAACTGGGGCTGTAGCTGTTTACAGGAAGGGAGTTAATTTTGAGAGCAAAGAAAAATACACCAAATCCACTCCTTCAGGCAGAAGTCAGAATGGCTGTTTAGGAGGAGATTTAAGGGTGGGAAATGTCTCTTGCATAGAGAATTACATGTTACTTCTCAGAAAAGACTAAATTTTCAGTGCATAATCTTTCCTTGCCTCCACCCGAAAAGAAAAAAACCAGTGATATTTAAAGATTAATTAAATTAGGCAGAGAGAAAGTTCACTAAGGTTTATGTAATACAAACCTATATAATGATTTTTTTCTAATTATAAAGATTTCATGTTTGAACACACACCTTTATTCTAAGCTACTGAACATAATTCAAAGGTAAATTAAACTGTTTGAGTAAGTCAAGCAATTACAACAAATTAGACAACAGCCTCACTTGCTCCCTAAACCACAAAGTCTTCATGAATGCTTTGCAATGACCCACAAATGGAACAATAAGAAAGATGTTAAAAGGTACTGTCAAAAGAACTGAATGCTAAATGCTGCAAGCTTTGTCTAAATCCATCCAAACAGAGGTGACAAATTGCCATGTCATGCATTGGGAAGCCTTACTTGTAAAGACCTGGGTAATAATGTGATCCTTTGCCCTTCTGCTGTGTCAGATCATATCAAATACAAATGAGCAAATTCTAACCTAAATGTGTTTATTTCTGAATTATCTATTTCTTTATAAAACTGATCAAAATACTCTTTCATTCCACTGTTATGTTTTTTCTAAAAGAAAGGTAATATAAATCATATAAAGCTAA
>NW_007727985.1:469653-470243 GCF_000696425.1 Galeopterus variegatus | reverse complement strand
AAATGTGGTTAATTAATTTAATCTTTGTTGTTTCTGTAGCCAATTATATAAACAGACTTTCAAAAATTGTCAGTCAACTGACAATAGGCCTTTTGGCAGGGACAACAACCAAAATAATTAAAAAGCAGTACAGCACAGGCACTGATTAACAGAATAAACACCCAGTCAATCAAAAGGGTGATCACTGTAAATAACAGGTATGCCATGTTCCAGCTGCAAAGTAAGCCCAATGAAACAGTCATTGATATTTGCTATGTAAGCTATAGCAGGACACATGCATGCACACACACTCACACACATCTATAACTTGCTTTTCTTCTTCTATTTATATAAACAATTGTTTCATTGACATTTGAACATCCTCTGTATGTCATTAGATACAGATTTAGCTCATTCTTTTTAATACCATCATAATATCTCTGGGCACAGATGTCTTATTTCTCTATTGATGGATATTTAGGCTACATTCAGTTATCCCAGCAAATAAAATTGTAGTACACATCATTTATACATATACCCTTATGTACTAATGTTTTGTAATTTTTAACTCTGAAAGACAGAGTCTGAAAATTAAGATTGCTAAATCAAAA
>NW_007727985.1:466702-468087 GCF_000696425.1 Galeopterus variegatus | reverse complement strand
TCTGGAGATGCAGGCAGGGTTAAAGGAATCAACAAAGATTCTAACAAGAAAAGACAGCTGTCTCAACCACTAAGTAACAGGGGTAAAAAGGGAGAAAAGAATTAACAGAATATGATAAAAGCTAGATATATGGACGAGGGGCCTAGATGATACAATCCATAAAAGTAAGCCCCTTGGACAGAGAAGGGCAGAGGATATTGAGAATAGGAAAAGAGGAAATGTAGAATAATCAAAAATGTTTAACTTTTTGTGTAGGCTAACATTTCAACATTTTAAAAAACTTTTGGAGTATTATTATTTTTATTTTCAGTATATTATTTTTTATAACTTTTAATTTTAAAACAGTTTAAGACTTGCAAGAAGTTGCAAAATAGTATATAGAGTTCCTGTTTACCCTTCACCCAGTTCCGCCAGTGAAGATAACCATAATGAACATAACCATAGCACATTATCAAAACTAGGAAATTGACATTGATACAATATTATTCACTCAGGTGCAGATCTTATTTAGATTTCACCAGTTTTTACACGCTCTCGTTTGTGTTTTTGTCTGTGTGTGTATAGACCTATAAAATTTCATCCTAAGTACAGATGTGAGAAAATATCACTACAATTAAGATACAGAATTGTTTGATCACCACAGAGAAACTGCATTGTATTAACCCTTAATAGTCACATTATTCTAACAACCCTAACCCCTGGCAACTAGTGAATTCTTATTCACTATAATTTTTTCATTTCGCGAATGTTATATAAATAGGATCACACAGCATGTAACTGTATGAAATTAGCTTTTTTTTTAAACCACTCAACATATACTGTTGAGGTTAATCCAAGTAGTTGCATGTGTCAAAAGTTTGCTTTATTTCATTGTTGAATAGGATTCTATTACATGGATATACCACATTTATTTGTTTATCCATTTATCCATTGAAAGACATTTGGCTTGTTTCCAGACTCTGACTATTACAAATAAAGCTGCTTGGAACTTTCATGACAGGTTTTTTGTGAACATATGTCTTCATTTCTCTTTGTTAAATGTCCCAAAGGGCAATTGCTAGATCGTACGGTAGTTTAACTTTATAATAAATTTTAATCTTCATTTCTCTTTGTTAAATGTCCCAAAGGGCAATTGCTAGATCGTACGGTAGTTTAAGTTTATAATAAATTTTAGTTTCCACTTCTGAGAAGATGAAGTAGGCATCATTTTTTCTATTTCTCATGCTAAAAGCAACTAAAATCCGTGGGCATTATGTATAAAGCAAACACACGAAGATCCCAAAAGGTAGAGTAAAAAGGCAGATAAACTAGGGACCTCAAAACTCAAAGAATAATACAGTAGCGAGTTCCCTGGATTTACCTTTTGTCCCATATATCCCAAACCT
>NW_007727985.1:465459-466671 GCF_000696425.1 Galeopterus variegatus | reverse complement strand
CAACACCAAGATGGCACAGATATTGTAATAATCTGACAAAAATTTTAAAGCAACCATGATAAAAATGCTTCAGTGAGCAATTACAAACACACTTGAAACAAATAAAAAAAAGAGAAAGTCTCAGTAAAGAAGTAGAAGATATAAAGAACCAAATATAAATTTTAAAAATGAAAAATAGAATAACAAAAATAAAAAGCTCACCAGCAGAATAAAAGGGTCAGAGGGAAAAAATCAGTGGAACCAAAAGATAGAATAGAGATTACAGAAAGAAAGAAAATGAAAATATGAACAGAGCCACAGGACTCTGGTATTCATGTCAACTGAGCCCTAAAAGTGAAGGAGAAAGGGCAGGATGAAAGAATACTGGAAGAAATAAAGGCTGAAAACATCCCAAATTTGGCAACAAACATAAACCTACAGATTCAAAAAGCCAAAAAAAAAAAAAGAAAAAAAAATCCTAAATAGTATAAACCCAAAGAAATCTATGCCAAAACACACCATAATTAAATGTCTGAAAATGAATGACAAAAAATTTTGAAAACAGCAAAGAAAAACAACACCTTTACCAGTAGGGAAAAAGCAATTCAACAATTTCTCATTTCAACAATGAAAACTGGAAGGAAGTGGCACAATATATGTCAGTGCTGAAAGAAAAGAGCTGTGAGCTCAGAATCATATACCTAGTTGAAAACATCCCTCAGGAATAAAGGGAAAATCAGGACATTCCCAGATTAACAAAAGCTAAGGGAATTTGTTGCCACAGACCTACCCTACAAGGAAGGCTAAAGGAAGTTCTCTAAACAGAAAGAAAGTGATGAAAGAAGAAAGCTTGGAACATCAGGAAGGAAACGTGAACACAGCAACCACATACTGTAGGCTTTCCTTCTTCTCATGAGCTTTCTAAATTATATATTATGGTTGAAGCAAAAGTTATAACCCTGTCTGATAAGTTTCTAAATGTACATAGAGGAAATACGTAAGATAATTATATTATCTTAAGATAAGATAAAGGAAGTTCAATTTCTATACATGAACTGATAAAATGATGACACCAGTAGACTGTGATAAATTATGTATACAGAAATCAAGACAGTGTGGTATTGGTGGAGGGCTAGGCACATAGATCACAATGGAACAGAAAGAATGGAGCATCCAGAAATAGACCCAGCACAGACAAGACAAAAGATTTTTGACAAAGGAGCAAAAGCAATT
>NW_007727985.1:461047-464933 GCF_000696425.1 Galeopterus variegatus | reverse complement strand
TCCAGAAATAGACCCAGCACAGACAAGACAAAAGATTTTTGACAAAGGAGCAAAAGCAATTGAATGAAGAAGAGATAGACTTTTCAAGAAATGGTGATGGAGCAATTGAATAGGCATAAGCAAAAAAAACAAACAAAAAACAAACAAACAAACAAAGAAACAAAAAAAAGAACCCTGACTTATTTTTCACATATTATTCAATACAAAAATTAGCTCAAAATGGACCATGAACTTAAAGGTAAAATTTTAAAACTATCACAAAAAAAAAAAAAAAAAGAAAAGAAAAGAAAAGAAAAAAAACCTTTGGGATCTAGGAATAAGCAAAGAGTTCTTATACTTAATACTGAAAACATGATTCATAAAAATAAAATTGGACTTTATAAAAATTTAAAACATGTTTGCTGTGAAATGCTCTGCTAACAGGATGAAAAGGCAAACTACAGACTATGAGAAAACATGAGGGTACTTCAAAAAGTTCATGAAAAGATTCATATTATCATCTAATTCTATTTTTTCCACGAATTTTTGGAATACACTTGCACTTGCAAACCACATATCCAACAAAGCATTAATACTCAGAATATATAAATAACTCACAAGACTAAACAGTAAAAAAAAACGATACAATTAGAAAATGCGCAAAAGATGAGAAGAGGCATTTCACCAAAGAGGATAGACTGATGGCAAGAAAAGCGAATGAAAAGATCATTAACCATTAAGAAAATGCAAATTAAAGCCAGAATGAGATATCACTACATACCTATCAGAATGGCTAAAACAAGAAGTAATAACACCTAAAGCTGGTGAGCATGCAAAAAAAAAAAAAAAAAAAAAAAAAAAAAATTGGATCACTCATACATTGCTGGTGGGAATGTAAAATGCTATAGCCGCACTGGAACACATTCTTGCAGTTTCTTTAAAAAGTAAACATGCAACTACTACATGATCAAGCAACTGCACTCCTGGATACTTTAACCCAGAGAAATAAAGACTTACATTGACACAAAAACAACGTCTACATAAATATTTATAGCAGCTTGTTTAATCACAGCCAAAAAGTAGAAACATACCAGGTGTCCTTCAACAGGTAAATGGTGAAACAAATTGGTCCATCCAAACCATGGAATACTACTTAGCAAAAGAAAGGAACCAAATATTGATACATGCAACGACTTAGATGAATCTCCCAGGAATTATACTGAGAGAAAAATCCAATCCCAAAGGTACACACTATGTTATTCAATTTATATAACATTCTTGAAATGACAAAAGGGTTAAGGAGAGTGTGGGTGGGAGGTCAATTAATGTGGCTATAAAAGGCAAATGAGGGATCCTGGTGTTGCTGGAAGCGTTCTGTATCATGACTGTCAATGTCAATAACCTGGCAGTGGTATTGACTATAGCTTTGCAATTGAGAAATTAGAACTTCTCTGCAAAGAAATAGAACTTAACAACAACAACAACAGAACCAAATAGAAATTATAGAACTGATATTGTACTATAGTCCTACAGCAATGAGGGAAGCTGGGTAAAGCATACATGGGATCTCTTTGCGTTATTACTTACAACTGCATATGAATCTATAATTTTCTCAAAATAAAAAGTTCAGTTAAAAGAGAAACTGCGAAACTCCTTTACATAGTAGTTGCACCATTTTACATTCCCACAAACAGTGATGAGAGAGCAATTCTCCACGTTCTTGCTAGCATTTGGTACTGTCAGCATTTAAAAATCTTAGCCACTCCACATGCTGCCAGTATGGATCTGGCTGTCACATCTTAGGCACGAGTGGTGACAATTTGCTTTGTACACCCTGAGTATTCATAAACAATAAAAAAAAAATTAAAAAGTCATCTTAAATATTCCACAACAAAAATGACAAACAATTATGAATAGAATTTTCACACAATGTCTCAAAGTTCCAAATTTATAGATTATGATACTTTGACTCAGAATAGGTGTTTTGGCTTTCTGATAAGTAATAATTCCTTCAGGATAAAAATATCTACTTAGAGGTTATTAACTTTACTTTCTGCTTTGAATTTGGAAATAGCCCCAGACAGATTTTCATAGTGTGTTAAATTATTATTAAGTAAATCAAGTTATGAGATTTCTGAAATAAATAAATAAATAAATAAATAAATAAATAAATAAATAAATAAAATCTTAGCCACTCTACAAGGTGTGTAGTCACAAATGAACACAGGAAAACTGGGGAAACTGAAATCTAATGAGTAAATTATACAAATGTCAGTATTTAGGTTGTGATTTTGTATGATAGTCTTATAAAATGTTATCATTGGGAGGAACTGGGTAAAGGATATACAGGATCTCTCTGTAGTATTTCTTACAAGTCCATGTGAATCTATAGTTATCACAATAAAAATGTTAATTAAAAATAAAAATAAATAAATGAAATAAAATAAATAAATAAATAAAAGGTGTGTAATTGGTCCTATTATTTTTAAACTTTAAATATATGACTTATTGAAATAATAAAGAGTCTTACCTAATCTAAAAAAGAATTCAATTCCCTTCGAAGGGTTTGCTTTCTCCACTGAAAATTGTCATATTTGCTTCAGTATACCGTACTCTGAGAGTTTTGGTAACTCATTGTATTTTTCCCTTTTAACTTGGCTTCATGGAAGATTGTGTGAGGATTTTTTTTCTCCATAGCAGGATAATGTGTCCTAGCTTTATGCTACCAGTCAGTCATACAGGCAGAGGAAGAGGGAACAAGGTGGAGGAGATGCTAGTGGAAAATAGATTAGCAGCACTGGAAAGTAAGGGCAGAATAAAGCTCAATTCCACCCTACTCCTGCAAGGGGAAGGTTCAACATCCAATCTAGTCCGAGGACAGTTGTGACCGCAGGCCCTCACTCAT
Organism: Galeopterus variegatus; assembly: GCF_000696425.1. Classification (NCBI taxonomy): domain Eukaryota; kingdom Metazoa; phylum Chordata; class Mammalia; order Dermoptera; family Cynocephalidae; genus Galeopterus; species Galeopterus variegatus. Next base: position 462,049 of record NW_007727985.1, on the reverse strand, counting down.
TCTAGGCCAATGTTGAGATCCAAGGGAAGTCAGATGCAGACACAGGGCTCACAAGTGCAGAACAGAGATGGTGAGAATGATGTAGAGCACACCAAATCTTCCCAAGCTTCATCCAAAGCAAGGCAAAAAAAGTGCCAGAAGAGAATCTAGCATAAACCCCAGGGAGAGGGCTGGCCAGGAACATGACAGGCAACAGATCCAGAGAAAGCCTTTCCTTTAGAATCTCCCACCCTAAGGGATGAAGAAAGAATGAGAGAGGATGAAAACAACCAGGGAAGCCAAGAAACCTAGGCAGAAAAGGGAGAGCAAAACCATTCAATTTTAAAGTCACCCCATTTGGGGTCTTTGGTGATAGATTTGCGACATTCTCACTTCATTTCCAGAAGAGGGACATGCATCCAAAAGATCATAGGACACCAATTTCGAACAGTAGGAAGATGGCCCAAGGTTGGAGTGTATAGGCCAACTGCAGTTGCAATCCCTGACAACTGCATTCCGGTGTAATCATTCTTTTGCTTTTGCTTGTACGTGTTATTTAATGAATGTTAATATGTTTATTATGTCTATGCCTTTTTAGTGTAAAATTGCTCACCTGCTCTTTGGAAGTAGGTGCACGTATAAATAATAAATAAACCAAGTTAAACAAGTTAATACTGATTGAATTCAGAAAAAAAGCAAGCTGCATGTTTATTGTAACAGGTTTTACTAAGAAGTGAACTTGACTCTGTTTAAATATTTAGACAACATGAAATTTTTTCGTCAGTGAACAAAGTGATGCTTACAGACGCTCCATTTCCAAATCTCTTTCCATGCAGAGGAGATCATGAAAAGAGCAGATGTTTCAAAATTTTGGCCATTGGTTTTACATCCCAAATCTCAAGACATTTAAAAAGGTTTTTTTTTTTGTTTGTTTGTTTTTTTTTTTTTTTTTTTTTTTTTTTTCCAAAAAATTATTTTAATTTTACCCCTTTTTTTCAACCAAAAGGAAAAATTTTTTTTTGG
>NW_007727985.1:454717-460119 GCF_000696425.1 Galeopterus variegatus | reverse complement strand
GTTTTTTTTTTTTTTTTTTTTTTTTTTTTTTTTTTTTTTTTTTTTTTTGCCAAACATCTATCTAATCATTACGCCTTTCATTCAACCAGAGGCATAGATTCTATTCAGGATGTCCAGATGGCAGTATAGTAGCATGTTTCCTGTTAAATCAGTAAATTGTTGATTATTGCTAAGGACTGTGAAAGTTAAAAAATAAAAAAGATTTGCCTCACATTCTGGTTAATTCTCTGACCCAGACTTGTAATTCTCATTAGAATATTTTCTTGATATGTTTTTCATACCAATTGCTTTAGCTTTTTAAACTGACTGCAAATTTAGTTCATTCTTTATGTATGACATGAGGAGTGAAGTTTAAAACATAATAGAGAGGAGGCAGCACTAGAGATTGTGCTTCACAGTATATCTTTTCTATTACATGGTAGTTTTTAATTTGTCGTTTTAAAGTAATTCACATGAAATATTTCAAGTCTTCAACACGTTGTGTTCGTTCCTCATCAAGACAATATTTACAGGTGGGACCTATGCAAATGGAGATAGTAACAATAATATTGATACCATCAAGATATATGCTGTCTCTTAGCTTTTAAAAAAGCAATAAAAAGTTTAACATCCTAAATGAACAGTGAAAACCCCTGCAGAAATCCAGTACTGTGTTGAAAGTAAAAATACAAAATTTCCATATCCAGCCTCCAAATTTAATATAGAGATCAAAGTCACATTGTTAAAATTCAAAAGTCCATGACAATAAAAATTATTAGGATACTAAAATGCTTTTCAGCAATTATTTCAAAATATTTATCCAAGCTTACAGCTGTTTCTAGTAAGTAATCATAAGAAAATTTATGATTGAACTAAAATTTCTCAAAGGTCAGGATGTTAAAAAGAACAATTTGAAAATGAAATGAAAATGGCGGTCTTTTTTGAGGGGGAGGGTCATGCTAGCTGGTAAGTAGATCTGAACCCATGACCTTGCTATTACCTATGCTCTAACCAAGTGAGCTAACCAGCCAGTTTGACAGTCTTCTAATCAGGTCACAAATTTTAAAATACATCTGATAAAAAATACTTCTAAATAATATCATTACCTTGGATTATAAAAAGTTTGTCATGTATAATTTATATACAATGGTACTTCAAAAACTGGGAAAATAGAATTAAAAGATAATACAAATCTTTCTATGAGCTTTTTAGAAGTATCCTCATATAAACAATAGACAAAGATGTTCCTTGGTCTGTATGTGGTATTACAAATTAATCATATACCTCTATCTTTAGGCCACACTGTAAGAATCCCAGCATCTAGGCGTTAATCTAGCAAGACAATATCTTAATTACTGCACATTAACATAAAGCAATAAAACTTCATTTGAATCTGACAGTGCATCTGTTAAAGTTCTTGGTATATCAAATGAATGAAAATAAATCAAACTTTATCCCATGGAAAGAGTTGCTGAGGTTCCTTATAGGTTAATGAGGTCAGATTCTAAAGTCTGTTCATAAGAGAGGGAATTAGAGGTAAAAGGCAAATTTTTATTTTTAGGTATTTAATTTTTTTTTTCTTCTTTTTTTTTTTTTGTCTTTTGTCTTTTTTTTCCGTGTCCGGCCACGGATCGCAACCCTCAGTGTTGCCCCCGCACCGGACCGGGGACCGGCAACGGGATCGCAACCCTCGGTGTTGTCCCCGCGCCTCGCTCAGCCAGTGAGCGGGAACCGGTCTGCATGTGGGATCCGAACCCTCAGGCGGGAGCGCCGCCGCACTTCCCAAGCGGCGCACTTATCCAGTGCGCCACCGGGCCGGCCGTATTTAATTTTTTGGGGGGTAGCTGGCAGGTACAGGGATCTGAACCCTTGACCTTGGTGTTGTCAGTATCATGCTCTCCCAAGCGAGCTAACCAATCAGCCAAAAGGCAAATTAAAATTCAATACTGTATATTTCATTAGTTTGTTTACTATTATATGAACCTTGAAAATAAATGACTTTTTGGAATTGCTGCTAAAATAAGTGTTGAAATTCACTAGAAAGCAAGTAACATTGCTCAAAGGTGGGGATAACACAGGATGGGAAAAATATGACCAACTCCGATGCACACAGGGCTACTGGGATGCAAATAACAGTGGATAACAGTATTCTCAAGAAAAGCACTTCAGCAAAAGTGCTGTTTGTGATATTCAAACACAGAATGAATTACTACTTAAAATAATAAAGCTGAGAAATAATCATTGATAGAATGAGTTGTGACATTTAAAAACTTCCTATTTTCCCCTGTTCTTTTACTTCTATATCACTGAAATAGGCTGCACTTCCTACATCAGGCCCCACATTACTTGGGAAGACAGCCACAGAATGGTGTCCGCATCTGAATATTCTAGAGGTCAGTTTTTTATCCTATTTTCAACTCCTGTATATCAGAAAAGGTGTGTGTGTGTGTGTGTGTGTGTGTGTGTGTGTGTGTGTGTGTGTGTGTGTGTGTGTGTGTGTGTGTGTGTGTGTGTGTGTGTGTGTGTGTGTGTGTCTGTGTGTGTGTGTGCGCGCGTGCATGTGCACACATGCATTAAGGACAACTATCAATCCTCCAAAAACAAAGTGCTCTTTTCACCTAGCAGCTCCACCAAACTCACTACGCTTTTAACATACTTAAAGTCCATTAACAAAATCTTAACAATCCTACTTTTAAAAAGTCTGTATATGAGTTCTTCATAACATGTAGCAAGGTCTTGCCTTCTCTTGCTCAAAAAATCTTTGTCTGGTCAAAAAGCACAAGTAGAATATTAACTATTAAGAACTAAGCAGGAGGGCCTGAATACTTAAATATGTAAGTATATATGCTATTAAAACATTTTCACATTTAGAAGGTCAAAACAAAGAGAAAAGTGAACTGATAGAGGAAAGAAAACATTCCAAATTGCAGTTTTGGGTGGACCCCTGAGCCCTGTTTGACACCAGAGGGGCAGAGAAGGAAAATAGTAGCAGCCATTACTGTCTCTGTTTAATGACACAAGTAAAACCTCTGAGAATCTTGGTATTTCCCAAAGGGTGTCCACAAATCATGCATGATTCATATCTTTAGTAATTATTCTAGTTGACATAGAAAGAAGAATCCACTGTAAAAATATAGGAGGTCAGTTCTGAAACCATTTATGTATATAACTAAAGAAAAAAAAATTGTAAGAATTTTAGTTACAAAGCATACAATTATGACAAGCCTTGAACATTTTAGAAATAAGTTTAAAAAACAGAAAGTAGATGGAGAACAAGTAGAAAAGTGTAATATGTTGATATTCTAATTTAGCATACAAAAGGATCAAGAGGTATTATCTGAAGCTGATAAATCAAGTAATAGGGATTTGAGTATATAATCGAGATGTATCAAATTTCTGAACAAAGAGCTAACCAATAGCTGTGTCCCTTTTGTGACACAATTGAATTGTGTCCCACAAAGTCCTTGTATTAGAAACTTAACCCCCACTGTGACACTGTAAGAGGGTGGAAAATCCTATTTTGGTCATTGAAAGGTGGGGCCTTAAAGAGGTGATTAGATTGTGAGGACCATGCCCAAGCAAATGGATTAATTTATTGATGGTTTAATGGTGGTCATGAGCGTTGTTCTGAGGGCTTTAAAAGGAGAGCCAGTGAGGAGGTTGCTATCTCAGCAACACCATCAGCCATGTGAGACCCTGTGTCACTGCGTAGAGTCACTACTGACAAGGCCTTCACCAGCTGTGTTCCCTGAACTTTAGACTATTCAGCCTTCCAAACTGTAAGCAATAAATTTCATTTTCTTACAAATTAAAATACCAGTTCCAGGCATTCTCTTGTAAACAACAGAGATGAACTAATATACCAACCAAGATTAGATGACAAAAAAGAGGGACGGGGGTGGTGGAAGGAGCTATATAGGTGTGCTAGCTTCATCCTCTTCCATATAAAGCTAAAGTACTTTAGAGGTTAATTGTTCTAGCTCACAGGATTAAAATGGTTGATGTATTAAAATGACCAGATGCTTGCTAGTATTTATTTATATAAAAAGTTATTTATTTGTCTAAATTAAATTTGTACAGTTTATTCACTTAGGAAAAAAACAGTTAAACAGGATGTTTTAATTGTATCCCTCTGAAGAGTAAATTCAAAGAAACAATTTTTATACTTCTGAGATTCAGGGAGAGAGCAGGTAATTATATCTTCACTTAATAAATATTTCTAACAGGTAGTTTATTGCTCCCAAACATATGAGATGTCTTCAAAAATTTCATGGAAAGGTTCATATAATCTTTCAATTCCGTTTTTCCATGAACTTTTTGAAGTTCTGTTGTAAATATTGAGTTTTGCCTTTACTTCTAAAGTTCATACTCTCTCTTTGAGTACAGATCTTCTCACTCATATCAATTACTACAAAATGGTACTGAAGCATCAAGAATATTATGAGTATATATTTATGGAATTAAATTAACTCTGTGCATTTGTGAATCTGTGTGTGTCTCTGAGTGTGTCATAGAAAAAGGAGGCTCGAAAAATGATCACCTTGCCCTAAGTTCCGTGATTATAGAATCATAGACTTGGTCTATATGGTATAAATACACATACTCTTCAATACCTAACATAACACTGTAAGAGGACAGAGTCAGTTCTTACAGGACTTATAATAGTACAGATGTAAAGATTTTAGTTTATGCTGTAATTAAAGGCCATTAAATATGCAATAGGATTTAAATAATTTAAGAAAACTAAGATTTAGTACTTCATTTTGCTTCATATATTTTGAAGTTCTATTGTTTGATGGGCACACATTTACAAGAGTTATGTGTTCCTGACTGATCTTTCTGTAACTATACAATGTCTCTGTCTCTAAATTTTTTTTTTGCTCTGAAGTCTACTTTATCTGATATTAATACAACAACTGCTTTTTTACAATTAATGTTTGCATGGTATATATCTTTTTCCATTCTTTTACATTGAACCCACTTATATTGTATTTGAAGTTAATTTCTTTTTTTTTTTTTTTTGTCTTTTTTCGTGTCCGGCAATGGACCTCAACCCTCAGTGTTGTGCCTGTACCGGACCGGGACCGGCAACGGGATCGCAACCCTTGGTGCTGCGCCCGCCCCTCGCTCAGCCAGTGAGCGGGAACCGGTCTGTATGTGGGATCCGAACCCTCGGCGGGAGTGCCACCGCACTTCCCAAGCGGCGCACTGTAGCAGTGCGCCACCCGGCCGGCCCCTGAAGTTAATTTCTTACAGACAGCATATTGTTGGATCATGTTTTTTATCCCTGTGCCAAAAAAATCTGTCTTTTAATTGATGTATTTAGATCATTTACATTTTTAGCTGCTTTATTAATTCACATACCATACAAATGGCCCATTTAAAGTATACAATTCAATGGTTTTTGTATATTCATAGATTCA
>NW_007727985.1:452550-454313 GCF_000696425.1 Galeopterus variegatus | reverse complement strand
TGTTTGATGGGCACACATTTACAAGAGTTATGTGTTCCTGACTGATCTTTCTGTAACTATATAATGTCTCTGTCTCTAATTTTTTTTTTTGCTCTGAAGTCTACTTTATCTGATATTAATACAACTGCTTTTTTACAATTAATGTTTGCATGGTATATATCTTTTTCCATTCTTTTACATTGAACCCACTTATATTGTATTTGAAGTTAATTTCTTACAGACAGCATATTGTTGGATCATGTTTTTTATCCCTGTGCCAAAAAAATCTGTCTTTTAATTGATGTATTTAGATCATTTACATTTTTAGCTGCTTTATTAATTCACATACCATACAAATGGCCCATTTAAAGTATACAATTCAATGGTTTTTGTATATTCACAGATTCAACCATTGCCACAATCAATTTTTGAACATTTCATCCTCTCCCAAAGAAACACACACAGCTATTAGTATTCACTCCCCATTTCCCCAAACAATCAGTAATCTGCTTACTGCCTCTACAGATTTGTCTATTCTGGACATTTCATATAAAAGGAATCATACACTACGTACGCTTTTATGACCAGCTTTTTTCACTCAGTATAAAGTTTCCAAAGTTCCTTGTGTTATATTGTGTATCAGTGCTTCATTTATTTTCAAACATGAACACTTTTCCGTTTTATGGATATATTTTGTCTAATCCATTCGTTAGTTGGTGGACATTTGGGTTGTTTCCATTTGGGGGGCTATTATGAATCATGCTGCTATGACCATTCATGTACAAGTTTTCATGTGACTGTATGTTTTTGTATTTCACAGGCATATACCTAGGAGTAGAATTGCCAGGTCATATAGTCATCCTGCCTTTAACCATTTGAGGAACTCTCGCAACATTTTCCATAGTGGCTGCACCATTCTACATTCCCACCAGCAATGTATGAGGGTTCTAATTTCTCCTTATCCTAGTCACCATTTCTTATTTTCTGTCTTTGTGATAATATCTATCCTTGTGGGTAAAAGTGGTATCTCAGTGTAGTTTCGATTTACATTTCCCTGATGGCTAATGATGTTCGTCATCTTTTTGTGTGCTTATGGGCCATTTGAATACCTTTCTTGGAGAAATATATATTCAGATCCCTTGCCCGTTCCGACATTGTGTTTTTTATCTTTCAATTATTGAGTTGTAAGGGTACTTTATATATTTTGTATACAAATTCCTCATCAGATATATGATTTGCAAATACATTCTCTCATTTTGTGAGTTGTATTTCACTTTATGGTATGATTTGAAGCACAAAAATTTTCTATTTTGATGAAATCCAGTGTATCTATCTTTCTTTTTTGGTTTGTACTTTTGATATCATATCTAAGAATTATTGCCTATTACAAGGTCATAAAGTTTANTGGTTTGTACTTTTGATATCATATCTAAGAATTATTGCCTATTACAAGGTCATAAAGTTTACACCTATGATTTCTTCTAAGAGTTTTATAATTTTAGCTCTTCCATTTAGGTCTATGATCCATTTGGGGTTAATATTTGTGTATGATGTAAGGAAGGAATATGACTTCATTCTTTTGAAGGTGGATAACCAGTTGTCCCAGTACTATTTGTTGAAAACATTATTCTTTCCCCCTTGAATTGTCTTGGCACTTTTGTTGCATATCCATTGGCCATAAATGTAAGGGTTTATTTCTGGACTCTCGATTCTATTCTACTGATCTGTACATTTACACCACACTGTCTTGGTTACTGTAGCTTTGTAGCAAGTTTTTTTTTTTT
>NW_007727985.1:449150-451116 GCF_000696425.1 Galeopterus variegatus | reverse complement strand
GCTGTAGGTAATACAATATACCTGTGTAACTTATCAAAACCTGGTAGTACAAACATATAGGAGTAGAAGGATCAATTTCCTGCACAGTGGCACTGAAACCATAGAGGGGGTAAGGTGTAGTTTTTCCAATGGTGCTTAGCAGACTTTGCCACAAATTTTCTGTTGTTAGGCCACACTTTTTCTGGTCCTTTGGTTAAAAAAATAGTATCTTCTTGGGGTTTTTTTTGTTTTGTTTTGTTTTTTGGTCTGTGCCTGTTGGAAGTTTTGGGTCCAAGACGTCTGTAGCACTGAGTTTGAAATATGTGAGAGGTGGTAAGGAAAATCAAGGAACTCACTGCTATGTAGTTCAAGTCCCAAATGTCCCTAGGCAACCACCGTCTTCATTTGATCTTTCAGAGACCTCTATGTTTGTTGTGTTATATCTAAGGAGTTTCAGTTGTAAGGGGGTGGACGTGGGAGGAACGTGGCTAACTCCATTTTACTGGAACTAAAAGAAATATTTCATTTTAGTATTTAAAAAATGCCCATTTGTGTCCTCTAAACTCCACTGATACACTCTTATGTTTCTGTCAATTATATCTTAGAAGGGTTTGACTATTTGGGTGAAGGTACCAAATTATTCCTTTTGTTGCTCATATGCAGGCAAACATTCATTTCTATTTATCTAAAAGTAATTGTAAACATTTGAAAATAATTATATGGTTAAGTCACTCAATTAGTTACAACAGTTGGATGAGAACACAATATTTCAAGTAACAGCTGAGTAGAAGATTTTAATCTCACTACAACTGATGTCAGCATTCTACCTGAGGCAAAACTAATTGCAGCAGCTTCCGCCCACAGCCCCAACTCATCACATACTCTCACTGGATAACCATGCAAGAGAAAATGTGCTAATAAAGGGATATGGCGCACATGGAGTTTTTATTTGGGCCTATGCAGTCATGTCGTAAGCTAGAGCACATTGTAGTCAAAGCCGTGCGCACATAACAAAACGTGTCCATATCATTTCCCCGTCCTGTCCTTGATTCCAACATCTGTGATGGAATGCTGGCTGGATGTGCTCCTTCGTGGGAACAAGAGGAATATGGGTTTTTCAGGTTGGAAGAAGCTAATTCAGAGTCTCAGTTCCACCTTGGAAAAGTTACTTAACATCTCAGAACCTGTTTCCTTGTCTATAACACATGGATTCCTGAAGCTATTAATTTTCCTGAAGGATTAAATGAAAGTATGTAAAGTGTCTCTCATGGTAANTGAGATACAAAGCTGATTGTCACCACTCGTGCCCAAGATGTGATGGCCAGATCCATATTGGCAGTATATCCATTACCACGAATTGCGATTATACCCCATGTCCCCCACCGAATCATCCCTGACCTCCCTCCCTATCCTCCCTTTCCCCACTCCACTTTGTATCCCTAGGTCTGCTCTCTCCCTCTGGAAGTCCAACACACCACTGTGGTCTTTCTTTCCTTCCTTCTTTTTCTCTTAGCTCCTACTTCAGAGTGAGCACATGCAGTATTTATCCCTCTGTGCTTTGCTTATTTCACTCAACGTAAGTTTCTCCAGGCTCATCCATGTTGTTGCAAATGGGAGAATTTCATTCTCTCTTAAGGCAGAGTAGTATTCCATGTAGTAAGTTTTAAAATTGGAAAATGTGAGTACTCAAACTTTATTCTTTTTCAAGGTTGTTTTGGCTATTCTGGGTCCCTGACATTTCCACAGACCATTTATATTTAAAGTAACATTGATATATTAGGGCTTAAGTCTGTCATTTTATAATTTTTCTGTTTGTCCCCTCTGTTTCTCCATTCTTACTTTCCTTTGTGTTATTTGATCTTTTTTAAAGTTTCTATTTTGATTTATTTATAGTGTATTTTCAGTATATTGCTTTGTATAATGTTGGCTGTAGGTAATACAATATACCTGTGTAACTTATCAAAACCTGGTAGTACAAACATATAGG
>NW_007727985.1:448397-448949 GCF_000696425.1 Galeopterus variegatus | reverse complement strand
TCTCTGCAAATTGAAAGGTAGTTTTGGGTTAAGTGGAACTTCTGAAGATCAACGTACTGTTATAAGTTCTATTTCTTTCACCTTTAGGGCCATGGGATCACTTGAAATAATAAGTCCGGTTTATCCGATGGAATGTTCTCTGAAAGAGGAAGTCAGATTTTTCAGGTTGGAATTCTGGCTTACCACAGATGGCCTGCACAGCCCTAGCAAATCTAGCTGCCTGAGCTTCAGCCTCCCAGCTAAGTGGTGATGGCAGCATAGCACTCCACGTTTAACAAGCAATTTCTCATCCAGCCTGACCACAACCTTCAGAGTCAAAAGAAATATCAGCAGCCATTACTGACTTCATTTAGGGACAGAGAAATGAAGGCTCTGAAAATCTTGGTGTTTCCCAAAGAGTGATCTACAAATCATGGATGATTTGTAGATCACTTTGGAGACAGGAGAAATACTGGTTTTCAGGGATGAAGAGAAAAACTGGCAAAGCATAGAGACATGGGAAAAAAAATATTAGAAGCCCCAAATAATAGCAGTTAGCAAATACTTATCTGG
>NW_007727985.1:446750-447811 GCF_000696425.1 Galeopterus variegatus | reverse complement strand
CAATTCCACTATATATTCTATAAGAGTTCTGGGACAAATCAAATCTTAATTTTCATGTTTCCCAAAACAATCTGCATGATGAAACTGCACATAGAGAAAGATTGACAAGAGCATTCTACTGCTTGTATGGAGACCTTTTATAAAAGAAGTTACTCATTTAAAGCTAATTGTTACACTGGTTGAAAAAAAAAAACAACTTATTTTCCCCTCCAGCTTGAATAGCTTCTGCTAAAAAGACAGGATGACAGTAAATATGAGCTGTTCAAAAAACTATGTAATTAGNAAAAAAAAGGTGTAAGAAGTGGAGTTTCACCTTTAAAATAACTCCAGACATATCTATACACATACAGCCATCAAAAGAACATTAAAATAATAGCCCATTTAAAGCTGAAATTAGATAACAAGTCAGGAAAAACATCATTCAAAATTGAAGATTAATTAAAATTTGAATGAGAGAATATTAAGCTGCCTTTTGTCTTTTATTATTTTAATTTTACTCAAATATAAAATTCTATTCTCATATATTCCTTTAGAAAATAATTCAAGTACAGAGCCTTGTCTCAATGGTAATCCACCACAACATTTGTGCAGGAAAGTTATCCCTTCCACATGGGCCATCTATGCAATAATAATAATTGTGATGGTAGAATTGATTACCCCCAATCAATCTATACCCCAGGCCACCTGGCATATTTATAAACAAAAATGTACTATCAACTTAATGTCTCTATTTTCCTCATCTTAATTTAGTGTGTCAGAAATTATGATATATGAAGAGGATTGTTCTTAACTTATATTCTACATTTGATTCAATTATAAGAGAAGAGAAACATTTCCATAACATTCACGTATTGCAGTGAAAGCAAGACTTATCTTTTCAACCATACATAATTTAATATCATTATTTAAATCAATATTTGAAAAATAAAACAGGGATTATTGAATCATGGATTGATTTAATTTACACTATACCATACAACTATGAACTGCATTAAGGAACCAATTCCACTATATATTCTATAAGAGTTCTGGGACAAATCAAATCTTAATTTTCATGTTTC
>NW_007727985.1:421444-445735 GCF_000696425.1 Galeopterus variegatus | reverse complement strand
AAACCACGGACTATTACTGATAATAGATGAGGGTCTCAGTCAACATCTTCAACCCCATTCTACTATGCCTCCCCGCTTCCAATTCCCACCTAAGGCCATTGAGTGCTACAATCAGATGCTTTCCCAGGCAGTTGGGTTACAATGATGTGCAACAACAGATATAAACTCTGCTTTTGTGAATTCAGAGCCCAAAGTCCGCATGTTCTGTTCTGAAAATGAGAGAGAGCCATTGGAGTTAGGTAGTGTGTTGTGAAACTGCTATTCACCTTTCTTTGAATATTATCTTTAAAGATCTCTTCTGTTGTAAACTGAGGCAGCTGGCTAAAGAAGTAGGAGAGTTTTTGTTTTTGTTAATACTCTTTTCAGCTAAAACTATTTGGTACAGGGGAAAATTTGCTTATCATAATTCTGGTGACTAGGAAGTCTAAGATCACTGCATTGGCAGATTCAGTGTCTGGCGAGGGCCTGTTTCCTGGTTCATAGATGGCTGTCTTCTCTTCTCTGCATTATTAAATGGTGGAAGGGAAAGGGAGCTCTCCAAGGTCGCTTTTATAAGAGCACTATTCTCTTTCATGGGGGTTCCACCCTTATGAGCTAATCACCTCCCAAAGGTCCCACCTCCTATTTCAATCACATGGGGGTTAGGATTGCAACACAGGAATTTGGAGGTGGAAGACACAAACATTCATTCTATTGCAGGAAGGAAAGGAAAAGCCATTAAATTAGGGGTGGAGCTGAATTAATTAACTACATGGGGTTAAAGGTGTAACTGATATGGAAAGTGGGTAAGAGTGTATGTTAGATGACTACACTATGTGTTACTAACAGTGGCTATAAATTAAAAGATTTCAATACAATTATATTTGAATGGCTGTAAGAGTTGAGTTTTTCAAGGGCAAAGATCACATTTTATTGTTTTTGAATCGCCAGTACCTAGCACAGTGACTGACACAAGACAAATATGTGATAAATGTTGATTGAATAAATGACTAAATCCTACCTCATTATCAGGAATTGGGCAGAGAGCTAAAATTTGTTAATTTAGAAGCTGCCTTGAAAATATCTGAAAAAAGATAAGTAGAAATTATCTTCTATGCAGCTAAAAGAAATCATGTACAAAATTACTAAAATAATCATGACGATTTTCAAGCAAGGCAGTCAATAATTGAAAATGCTTGATGTAAAAATATCACTTATTTACATATAAGACAGATGATAAGAAAAGTATAAAATACATTAATAATTTTAATTAAAAATTAAGTTGGTATATATAGTATTTATTCCAAAGTCTAACATTTCCTAATTATTTTATCGTGGCAATAGGACTTCAACATTTAAAAGAGGTCAAAGAACATGTGAAGAAACTACCTTCTTAAGTAATTCTTCCTGCCCCCCAAAACAGGATTCTAGCTCATCCTATGAATGCATTGAATACTTGATATCACTGAGAAGGCAAGAGTGTGGTTTGTTCTTTGATATAGTCTCAGACGAGAATGGTATATTGGCAATCGCTGCTGGTGCACTGCCCAGATCTCCATGGCATGGACCATTTATGTACTGTTGGCACAACTTCCAGTGTCTGTGCCTCTTTGCTTGAGGGCTTTTGCTGGCCACTAGAGTGTGCTTTGCCTGTGGGCATGGAATGCCATACTGTGGAAAATTAATGTCCTTCAGCTTTCTCTTCCTTTAGGTGAGATAACTCTGAGGCATATGTAGGACCATTTATGTACTGTTGGCACAACTTCCAGTGTCTGTGCCTCTTTGCTTGAGGGCTTTTTCTGGCCACTAGAGTGTGCTTTGCCTGTGGACATGGAATACCATACTGTGGAAAATTAATGTCCTTCAGCTTTCTCTTCCTTTAGGTGAGATAACTCTGAGGCATATGTATACACTGTTTCCCAGAGTTCCCCAGTAGAAACAACCCTAGTTGCTTCAGGTTAACTTGCTTGTCAACATTTTTTTAAGCTTCATTCATTCCCTGTCTTACTTCCTCCACTCCTCTGTTTGTTTTTGCTGGCATCAGTTCCCAAATGAACTACTTGCTTTCTAATCTGTGATTAAACAGCTGCATCTAAAGAAACCCAAACTAAGATAGTATGTTTTATAGTTTTATATCTACAAGATAAAACTCAAAAGGTAAAAAATGAGAAAAAAAATCAAGATATAGTGGAAATATTTCATACTAGTTTCTGAACATAAATCTGAGTTTATCATTGGCAGTTGGGGTTGAGGAAAAACTATTATGGAGAAACCGTTTACTCCAGAAACAAAGACCAAAATATTTTTCATATTCTGATTCTAAAAATGTGTAAAAGTCACAGCCCTTGCTCTGAAGAAATCAAAGTCTAATAGAAAACTCTTATACATTTGATAAATGTGAAGATAGTCTCTGAATATGGCCCCAATAATTCCTTCCATTGTATACGCATGACATTTGCAATGCGACTTTGCCATTCCCCTTGTCAAGAGATGCCGTCTATGTCCTATCACTTTAAATCTGGGTTAGTCTTGTGATTTGCTTTGAATAAATAAATGCAGTGGAAGCGACCTCTCAGCCTTCTAGCTACCCCCAAAGAGAACTGACAGCTTCCACTTCCCCTTCTGGGAGCCGCACCAGCATGCTTTATGTCTAGGCTGGATTGCAGAATGTTTAGAGCCACATAGAGGAGACTTTAGAGGAAGAGGAGCCATCCTGGATGTTCTAGTCCCAAGTAAGTTACCCTCTGAATGAAACTGCACAAATGACCTCGGCTACACCATTGAGGAGAATCCCCCAGCTGAGCCAGCCAAGCCTCGGGATCACAAGAAACAATAAGTTGTTTTAAGCGACCAAGTTTTGGGGTGGTTTGTTACGCAAACTAAAATAGCAAGCAATTACAGTGCAGCTTGATGATTCTACTAGAGTAAGTACAAAATGCAAAGGAGGACAGAGAAAAGACATCGAGTGAGTACCTACTGTAAGATAACACCAATTAGTAACTAGCCAAAGAGATATAAAATGCAGTTGCTGCTATAAACACACATTTTTGCTGGGAATGATGGCTATTATTAGTGATTAGAGAATACCCAAGTTATGAGCAGTATAATTATGACCCTGTGGACGACAAGAGTTAAGGGAAAAAAGATCTAAGTGTGGACTGGCTGAAGGACTCGAGCTGGGATCAAAAGAAGAGAAAGCCATCCAGGTAGAGGAAGTAAAAGGCAGGAGGACAAGTAAGGATGACAACAAGGATCTGTCTGACCGGGCAGGGGAGAGAAGTGGGAAATGTAGGTAGCAAGATGTAGTCTCTGTCTTCTCACCCCACAACTGTAAAACATGCTTCCTAAAAATGTGTGATGAATATCGGCCCTTCTCTCATTTGAATCAGTCAAAACATTAAGAGAACTATTTATGAAGAAGAGCAAAATACCACTCATCTTCTAATCACTCTTGAAAAGCAGATTTGCAAAATGTTTGCATTTCCCCCCCCCAGAGGATTCTTTCTTCTATTTAGGCAAAGCACATGCCAGTCAACAACATGCTTATTGCTATAACCAGGTTATATCTACTGAAACGGCTGACCTTAATGCTATCAATACAAGAAAGGTTATAGCAATTATTTCATATTTTCATCTGCAACAGATTTTTAGTATATTTAAGGAGAGTTCAATTGCTTCTAATTTTTACACTGTGGATGGACGGTATTGTATGCTTTAAAAATTAATAGGAGAATCTACTTTTCTGGGTTTATTTAAATATAGTTACATTATTATATTCATTCCCTTAATAATTTGTTCCCATTCTTCAAAATAAAAAATAGAATGCACTAATAAATTTTAAAGGAACACTGGTTAGAGTTTTCCTTCTCTTGTTGACGCTGTGAGCAACCAGGCATACAATCCCATCTTTGTTGTGTCTAGAACATGGGTAACCTAATATATGTGTGCATGTATACAGACACCTGTATACCCATACATGTGAATAAGGGATTATGTCTTATATAGCTTCTGAGATTTATTAAATAACACACCTTCAGTGCTTCCCAGAGAATAGTTACCTGAACATATACAATTCTAGAAGTGCTTTATCTCTCTCTTCCACACCTTCAAATTAATAGTGTTTTCCTAACAACTGCTACAATTTCTCAAAAGCAAACTTTAACAAACAAAGCATTTAGATGTTATGAAATGTACTAACTTAATGTTCATAAAAGTTATTGCTTACAGCCTGCATGATTACTTAATTACTATGATTCAATTATGAACAAAACAAAATGCACAAAGCAGATCTCACTTGCTTTCTTGCCCAGAAACCACATCCCATAATTAAATTGGAAGATGGTGGGATATATCCTCAAACAGTGCAAGGGAGTGGTGGAGCTGTTTCTTCCTGCTCATTAGCTTTGGGTTACAGTTGAATCATAATTATTAAGGGATCCTGTGGGCTGTAATGACTACATCGCCTCAGACCAAGGTTGCTGGCTAAGAAGTGCACACTGCTTTAGGAGGTAAGTTCAGAGGAATAAACACTGGACTTCCAGAGCCAAACAGCAGCCATCAATACAAAAAGATCCTCCCAGGTTCCAATCAGGAGACCTTCACAGAAGAACCTTCTGCCTGATAAAATGATTCATTGGCGTAGGCCATAATAATTCCAAGTCTATAGGGTAAATTTTTTTTTCCCTACACAATGCCTTTTTTCCTAGACAGGTTTCTCCCTACATTTAATCATCTACACTTACACTAATTTCTCAGAGAGAGAATATAGTGCCCCCATATTCATCAAGTGGTCTCATCATCACATGGGCTCTGTCCATATACTCTCAGCACTGACCATTTCAGGCATGCCAGGCTGACTTCTAACTGGCAGCACTTGCATCTAATTGTGTAAAGGCTTCTCTACCTGCCAAACACATTCTGCCAATGCACAAGATGGTCTGTAAGTACCAAGGAACTGTTGCCCCCTGAGAGCAGCCCATCTCTCAGGTAGGATAACTCTGAGATGCACGTTCTATATTGTCTCTTGGAACTCCCCAGCATCACTAAGTTCCAGTTTCCCACCTCTTTATTGGCTTTCTTCCTTCTCTGTCCTACTTTTCACTCCCCTCCCAGTGTTCCTTGAGATCACCTCCTACATACATTATTTATAGTAGTATCTTTGTCTCAGGGTTTGATTCTCGAGGAACCCAAATGGAAATCATCATCATCATCATCATCATCATCATCATCATCATCATCACTATTACACCAATAACAATAGCACTCGCCACTTATTTGGTTCCTACCATATAGACTTGAGGCTTTTATTATTCTATTAAAATTTTAATTCTTACATATACAGGTATATTACCACTGAGAAAACAGAGGCATGAGAGATTTAAATAAGTTGCTGAGATCTAGATCACTGAGTTAATTAGGTGAGGATTGGAAGCGAGGATCTGCTTGATTTTAAACTCATTTTGCTCATTCTACTGTACTATAGGTCACCCATAAAAAATAAAATTTAAATGACTTAAAAACAAAATTTGCATGGTGAGCACTTCTCTATTTTCCAAAAAAAAAAATTGAGGGAAATTATTTTATTTCAGCTACTCAGTAATAAATATCCAAGAATGCATTTATCAACCTGATCATACTTTCAAAATGAGTCATCAGAAGATAGATAGTATATTGATCTGCTTGGAACACTGTTCCACTTAAATGTTTGGCTGTGTCTCCTTTTTGCCACCGTGGCTTTTTATACAAGCAGGATATCTCCTTAAGAGCCAGGATCATGTCTTATTTGTGTCTGCATTAGGACCAAGCTGGCCTAATAGACGTTCACTGAATGTTAGTTGAACTTGCTAATTTGAGTTCTAGGAAATTTTAATGATATGAAAACGTTTGGGGAAAAAAAATTGGTTTCAGTAAGACAATCTGAATGCAGAGGAGACTGATGCCCTTGGTAGGGAAGAGAAATTTTACAAAATGAGTAGAAATGAGGTCCATGGTCTTCTGTACGTGTTACCTATACAGAGAATGACCTGTGCTTCCGAGACATCCGATACTGTAATGTAAGTGGTGGTTTGATAGAATAATTGAATATTCTGAGCACAGTTAAATTGAATGTAGAGTGGGAAGGGGCGTTCTGGAGTCCAGCATTGTAGGTGTGAGAGTGAAGCTCTGCTTCATGTCACTGGAGATACTCCATGGGAGATGCTGCTGACTCTGCCGAAGGACAGATGGTGGGTTTCTTTTTTTTTTTAAAAAAAGGAAACAGCTTTTATTGAAGATTTAATAGCCAAGTTCTCCCCATTAACAATCCAAATATTTCAACTAATAATACACATCCTTTAATCAAAAGGTAACGACTATTCCTGGGGGCTGGGAGCTCAATTCATTGCCTATAAAACCTTACCATTTCAAATATTTACAAAGTAAATATTACTTTTAAATTAAATATTAAATTGTTAATAGTAACTTAATATTACAACATATTAAGTTACTTTTAATAGTTCTACAACATCCTATCTATAATTACAAAACAGAGATAAAATTTTTAAATGTATGAAAGAAATAGTATTTTAATTATGCCCACATGCCAATTATTTGCAAAAATATGTATGATTTAAACATTCAAATCCTAAAATGGCTTTACCTTACAAAGTATGCAGTGAAACTATAACCAGTTAAAATTAATTTACACCCCACATATGAGAGCTCAAAATATGTGGAACTTAAGGGGATCAGAGAGTATTATTTGAGACATATTGGTCATGTGAATATAGACATGGAAAAGAGGAAGAAAATGAGGTTACAAAGGGGACAATTCCTACACAAGAATAAACATATCCCATAATTATGTTTCCAAAACACCCTTAGTTGTTTAATATAAAATATTTTTCAAAGTTAATCCTAGAGAGGTAGTATCTAAAATTTATACTAATGTTCTATTTCATTAATTCAGTATATAAAATTTTACATTTAATTTGAAAAAAAAAACTTTGCAAAAAGCAGAAACAATATGAAAGTTAGTTATATCATAAAAATATTCAATTATACAGAAAAGCTGAAAGAATTGTAGAGTGAAATTCCATGTACCCACCACCTAGATTATATCACATATTTATTCATCTATCCATCCTTCCATTCATTCATTAATCCATCCGTTTTGGGTGCATTACAAAGTGATTTTCAGACATAGAAAAATGCTCCCTAAATACTTCTGCATGCAATTGATTAATTATAGTTCAATATCTGCTTCCACTATATATAAAATCTGCATACAATGAAATACACAAATCTTAACTGTTCAGTTCACTGAATTTTGACAAATATGTATACTTGTGAACACTCAAAACCCTATTAATATATAGAAGAGTGTTACAGATTATTTTGAAGAACAAATACTTAGTATAAGCTTTTTCTTTTTAATCCAAAATATTTAAAATGTCTAAAGTAAAATAAAGGATTTAGTTTGTTCCCTTAATCGCAATACATTTTTCAAATCCATCTCAGCAACTAAATAAAGATCAGCATACAATGTGATACCTAAGGATTAGTTTGGTTTAGAGGAGGGATGTTACACCAAATGTCAACAGTGCCAAATTGATAAGATAAATATAGGGGCGAGGTGCATAAAAGACAAAAGGGAGTGGTGAAGACTGTGGTCAACACATTAACACTCCGCTCCAGCTAACAAGTGCCACTCAGGTATAGGATCACCAGACCTTCAGATTATGCAAGTGAGGCTGAAAGTCCAGATTTTTATGTTCGATAAGTTGAATTTCTAGAATGTTAATTAAATTACAAACTTAAGCAGATAGAATCAAGAAAAAACATAAGTAAATGGTAATACATCTCTTTCATCCCAGGAAATGTTCCCATACACATTCCCACAAATTGAAGCGGATAATACCAGGGGTTTTATAGACACCCTTTCTTCTCAAGCTCATTATTTTGTTTACTTCTTCATTCAATACATACATACATACATACATACATACATACATACATACATACATACATACATACATACATACATACATACATACATACATACATACATACATACATACATACATACATACATACATACATACATACATACATACATACATACATACATACATACATACATACATACATACATACATACATACATACATACATACATACATACATACATACATACATACATACATACATACATACATACATACATACATACATACATACATACATACATACATACATACATACATACATACATACATACATACATACATACATACATACATACATACATACATACATACATACATACATACATACATACATACATACATACATACATACATACATACATACATACATACATACATACATACATATACTGTGCATACATGTGCCAGGCACTGTCCTGGGTCTGGGGATATAACAGTTAATAAAACAAAAATCCAAGTTTCACAGAATTCAGTTCAGGGAAGATAGACAGTAAGAGTACATAATATGTCTGTGATTATAAGTGATAGGAGAAAAGTAAAGCAGGGTAAGGGGGAGAGGATTATATAAGGTGGTCAGAGAAGACTTCCCTGACAAAATGACATCTGAACACAGGTAAAAGGAAGTGTGAGAAAGAGAGAGAGAAATAAGAATATCCTGGGGAGGAGAGATCTATGCAGAAAGAACTTGCCAGACTAAATGAAAAGACCTTAAATGCACCTCAAAAAAGTATGTCACCAAATGCAAATTAATATATGTGTTCTCCCCTTTAAGAGTACTTATTCTTACATAAAACATATACAAATCCAAATTGAAAGAACAAATACACTATTTGGGATTTAAGGGTATAAACCCTAGCAAGGATTTATCGCAAGCTTATTATTCAGAGGGGTCAATTCTTTAAGTAAACTGTAATATGATTTACAACTTTTGATGTGAACTTTTTATGGAATGCATTCATTACATGAAGGAAGGCATCCCCTACCAACAGAATTCCTAAGTACTATATATTGCCAGGTAAAGTAAGGTGGGACTAATTATGGACAGTTGGCAGACCATTTTCCTACAGGAAAATGAAATCTAAATGAAGAATGAAAACATGAACTTATTATACAGTCTTCAGAGATTATGCCTGATTTTCTTTCCTGGGGCCTCTTCGAATGGAGATCACAACTATGAAAGTTAAAGAATCTGTGTGTTGCCAACTCCTTTAAGGGTGCTGATAGCAGGTGGCACTAAAGTATCTTAACATAGGATTTTCTTCCACAGGAGCTTAAAGTAGGTAAAAGCAATTATGGCAACAACTTCATCTGACCCAGCAACAGCTCTGTCTTTTGTCACCCATCACACCGGTTTCAGAAAAGGCAATATAACATTTCAATCAAAGACTGGAAGAATTTGCCTTTTTACACCTATCAAGACTGACAGTAATTGTGCTCCCAGGGCCATTCCACTTGAAGGAAATACATGGAAATTAGAAATAGACCACATTCTAATAGAAACTGCCAGTTTCCACGTGGCTGGCAGCAAAAGCTTGCAGCAACAGCCTCCAGCAGCAGTAGTGGCCTCCCCATGGGTGACCAGGGGCATCCCAGGGGTGGGATGCACTGTGGATCAGAGCCATTCATCCTTTATACCTAAGTCCAATAACCCAGGACACCTGGGTGCAAGTCAGACAACCCAAGAACACCTACGTGCCCACGTGCATCTACATCAAACAATAGCCAAGGAACTCCTGGGAGCACATACATATTTACATCAAATGCTCGGCAAGATTCTGAACATCTGAGGGGCCCTGATCATTTTCCATATTTTCTCTACAGTATCATACAGAATAGTTTCACTGCCCTAAAAATCCTCTTCAAGGAGCTTACACTTGGATGGTGGGTTGGAGGAAGCAGGGAGACAGATAATAAACATAAATAATATCTCAAAATAAATGAGATAATTTTTAAGATGATACATGCTATAAAGAAAACAGAAGAGGGAAATGGAATAACATGCTTAGGGTGAAGGTCGGGGGGTTGGTCAGCAGAGGCCTCCCTGAGGAGATGGCTTCTGAGCCGACATCTGAATAACAATGAACCAGTGAGTTAAAGACGCCATTATGTGCCTGGAACATGAGGAAGGCAAGTGTGGTTGGAGCTGAGAGAACTGTGTGTAGAGAGGGAGGAGGTGAGGACTGGGAGACAGGCAAGGGCGAGTTCAGCAGCAACTGATTAGATTGAGTGTGAATTTTGCTGAAAGTGCAGTGGGACTTGAGTGTGAATTTTGCTGAAAGTGCAGTGGGACTCTATTAGAAGGTTTTAGGCAGGGGTGGTAGTGTAATCTGATTTATGCATTTTAAATATTGTTTTGGATACTACATGGAGCATAGACTGAAGAGAGAAAATGTAAAAATGGAAAGACTTGTGACAAATAAGTTCCCATCTCTCCCCCACTGCTCCAGCCTCTGATTCAGAAGCCTTGGGGCATGGGAACCAACAATATTCTTGCCCTGGGAAAAGGGCTGGGTTGAACACCAGTCAGAAAAGGATGGGTTTGCTCCAGTGTACCAGGGACTCTAGACAGCTTACCCAGACAATAAGCCCCACCTCCTACCAAGTTTAAGACTTTGGACAAATAACTGTTCTCTACCTCAGTTTCCTTCCACATTTGTAACATGGGATAATTACAGTATCCTCTTCAGGGGGTTGTTCTGATTATTTATACAATATAGTGCTCAAAGTAGTGCTTAAAACAGGGAAACAGTAAGCAATCAATAAAAGATAGCAATTGCTACTACTACATTACTGTTATGTCAGTTAGTCAGATGATACTTCAAGGTCCAACTTGACTACTTGCAAAATTCTCCCTAAGAACAAGCAAAGAAATTGAAAATAGAGATCTAATAAGGAGCCACATCATATATCTGGCAGGGTCCTATTTCCAGCCATTTATATCCTAAGGAAGATTGTTCAAAATGGGAAAACGATTAGAATTGTCTATCTCAGACTATGCTGGAAAATTAGGAGGAGAAGTCACTAGTGCCATTTCCAACTTTTCCTTTTGGTCATTTAGTTGGTCTGAAACAAGTGGATGAGCTAAAGAAAACAGAAGGTGACACTGTACACTAACTGAGCCCTGACTCTTCTCCTTATAGAGATCATGTGGAGCAGCCGTTGCTGATGCCCTGCTCCACATCCCCTTGGCCCAGCTGAATTCACCTGCAGCTACCAAGTCCTGTACGTGCCGACAACTCCCAACCTCCACATACCTGTGTCTCTCTGCTTCTCCACCTGCTTATCCCACGTTAAGGGCAGTCTATAAGTGTGGGTGATTTAACACCCTCAAGGGCCACCACCAACCAATGCAGGATGGGGTCAGTTCCCTGTCCCTAGGTGAGGACCATTCTGAGGCAATGCTATTCAAGATTCCTAGGAGGACTTAGCCCAAGTTCCCTTACCCTTAATTTGCTCACTAAAATACCTTTTTTCGGGGGTAGATGGGGCACCTCACTGTCCTTTCTTTTTTTCCTGTTTCCTAGAATTACCTATAAAGTACCATACCCAAGTCATTGTCTCAGGTTTTGCTTTTGGAGGAATCCAAACTAGGATACCTTATAATGCCCCCAAAGAGCACAGCACTCATGTGAGCTCCTTTCCACAATGGAGCGACATTTTGCCACCACTATGCCAATGACTGATTCCAGAATGGTACGAGAGTGGATGGAAAATGAGAGGAAAGGGGGTAGAGGGAGAAGACTTATCATGTGTGGGGAGGATTCAAGGCTAATATCACAGCCAGGAAGACACCTTTACCCTTTCTGACTAGACCTACTATCACACAACAGGCACTTCCACAGGAAAGATGCATAAAACGTCTGTGACATTAATTACTATCTGACTCAGAATTTTGACAGAATTCAGTTAATAACTGAACATGTTGAGACAGGCACTGGCACAAAGCCCTAACCTAGTCAGATGTACATCTTGATTTACTGCAGATGGGTACCAAGTCATTTTGCCAATGTTATTTGGATGTTCCCAATAAGGTTTCACAAATAGATCTGTTCTCTGACAATATCCGCCTTCAGTCAAAAGTGGGGCAAATATAAGAAACGTGACTTAATTCACACACGTGTGTGTGTGCACACGCACACATACACACATACCCCAAGGCTACCAGTTGGGTTTAAGTTCAGTTAAATTTGATTTTGTTTAAAGTTCAAAATAATTTATTATGATTTTGCTACTAAAGATAACTTGAAGTAATGTTTTCCATACCCCTCATGTTCATGTACCATTCTTTATTCTTCTTCAAGTATAATAAAAAACTGTTTAATTCTCTTCTGTTCATGCTATGAATTTTCCTTCATATTTCTGTACTCAATGAAATCTTCAACTTGAGACATAAAAGGTTAAAAGCATAGGCTAGTCAGATTCCACTGACGTTAATGTAGAATGCATTTTTTATGAAATGGCAACAGTAACAGAGAATTATTTTATATTAAACAGCAATCATCAAAAGTCTGTGTTGCATTTATACATGTTGTTGGGCATCATGGGAAAGTTCTCTGTGACATCTCTTTGAAACTGTAGGTGATTTCTCCCAACGACAAATAGTTCAAAAGATTTTATTTCTAAGAGTTGTCATGCCTCTGCTTTTATTTTGTCAAAACACGAAGTGTCTCGCTCCAATAATTAAGAGGGCTATTTTCATCAGACTATTTCAACTATTTCATAGGTTCTAGTAAGTAAGCACTACTCTATAAACAAAGTGAGCTACATTAGCACTAACTTTAATACTTTCAATCTATAAAGGTATGCTTGAAGAATTAATAAAATCTCCCACAAATTCAATTCTAGAATACCTTCTTAGGATCCAGTATAACAAGGCCAGTTCCTCATGCTTAGGCTTATTGGTACAAGTCTTTTTAATACCACCTGGCCATCCAACCCGAAGATTGTAAGGGTCTTGGTAAAATCACTGCAGCTAAGGGAGGATGCTGGGGTGACCTTGGTGCATAATTAATTCTGCCTTGCTGCTGCTTCTTCACTATTTACTCAAGACATTGGTAGTTATTAAACCACAACTTCCTAGCTATCGAACAAAAGCAGTGTCCAAGTCCTTCACAGGACTTGTTTTAGAATAAGAAGATAACTGTTATAAAGATGTATAACTGATTTAAGAGTACAGTGACTTAATCTTAAATGCTGCAGGGATCTTGGAGGTTTATTCAATGCCCCCAAACCAGTGTAGCAGTACATACTCTGATATAAAACTATTCATTTTCTATTTAACTATTTCCAAGAAGTAGTCACGAGTTCCCAATGGAGGCTCATCCTATTTTTTCTTTTCTTGCTTTGGTTTTTATCATACTCTTTCTGATAATAAGTCAACACCTCTCTCCTTGCCTCTTTCATCCATTGTCCTTAATTCTGCCCCCAAGGACAACAGAGCATATCTCATTGTTCTATTTAGTAACTGTCTTTTATTTTTCTGTTCAGAAACCATACTCTCCCTCTACCACCCCATCAACTAACTTCAAGTACCCTGAGAATGACAGAATTATTTTAATTGTTTTTAGACTCTGAGGGTATAGCACAAAGTAGGTGCTCAATAAATGTATATTGAAAGAATAAATATAAAGCAATCTCCATGCCCTTCTGAAATACATCTGTATTTGCAAATATTCTTGATCAACAAGATTATTCATTGGTTCCTCAGTCATATATAATACCTATTATTAAGTAGAGAAAACTATTTCTTTTCTATATTTCAATAAAATTTTATAACAATGGAGGAAAATGGATGAAACAAAAGTGAGAACATAGTACATATTTATATTTGAACATCAGCATATCTGATTCTTAAAATTTATCATATTTGGGCCGGCCCGGTGGCGCACTGGAGAGTGCGCCGCTTGGGAGCGCGGCGGCGCTCCCACTGAGGGTTTGGATCCCATGTGGAGACCGGTTCCCGCTCACTGGCTGAGTGCAGTGCGGGCGCAACACCGAGGGTTGCGATCCCGTTACCGGTCAGTAAAAAAGACAAAAAGGAAAAAAAATTTATCATATTTGAAATAAAACTTAAGTCAAAGAATAAAAACTCAAACACAAGAAGACCTGGAAAGCTGTCCCAATTCTCCATCTGGTCTCTACGACTTATTTCCTCTTTGCTCAGCACTTACCCTAAGGAGGATGAAATTACCCCTTAATTAGTTCGATTATATGGCACCTATCGAGAGTGGCTCCATTATGGTTTGGTCTGGTCTGTAGGGCCCAGGGCAGGAGGTCAGCAAAAGCAATGGCCTCTCATAAATGTGCTTAATAAGACTAAATATGACTTTACATTTTTCAGTCCTTTACAAAAGGCTGAAGAAATAACAAGACACCAAAAGCTCAGCAAATATGTCAGTAATCTGTGCTACAAAGGCCTAATCCCAGTGCATCAGCGAGACCTGACCCTTCAAGTCCACATCAATAATTCAGTACTCTGAGCAGTATATGCAGTAAATTTAAGTAGAGATGAAGTAACTGACAGTCTAAGAAACTGTCAGTGGCATAAATTTGAGCAACAGGTGTCCAGGTCACCACATCACCACATGTGAAGCATTCACTCTCTTAATCAAGAGGAAAGACATTAGGAAACAAAAAAACAACAACAAAAAATACTAATGAAAATCCACTTGCTCAAGTATTGAATGATTTGAATGGCTGTATATGATCTCGGTCACAAAGCATGAGTACATGCACTTACATAATACTAACAATTAATGATTCTTAACAATGCACAAATCTTGTCCTTAATTTTCATGCTAAAAAAATTACTGTCACAACAGGATTGTTTTGTGGCACAAAATATAAAAGCTATGCTTCTTAGAAACCTGGATCTTAAAATCATTATGTAACCTTTGTTCCTTAGATTAAGTAAGAGTTAGGTCCTTAGTACATACTAAGTGAAATGTTCACTCAATAAATAAGTGAATGAATCTACAGTAAGCACAAACTGAAATCACTGTATGGTTAAAACAACAACAACAACAAAAACCTCATTGGAATGTGTCCTCGCAGTGATCATGGAGTGTTGAGAGGAACTTTTAATGAGAAAATTGAAGCACATCTTTTATAAGGCCTGCTTTAGAATAGGAAATATGAGGTGGGGAGACCCATCTTTACACCAGGATTTGTTACTCTTTAGAGGTTTGAGGACGTTCCTCAGCCTTCCCCTCACAGAGGTGGCCTCCTGTGGGTTGGTGTCTCTGTGTCTGAGATCCTGGAGTTCTATGACCATCGTTGGAACTGGTCATTTAACTTCTATCGGTCATTCAGCTCACCATTTGACTCTGATAATCATAGGTGACAGCATTTGGAAAACTATAGAACTGTAAGCAGAAAAAAAAAGTTATTTCCTCAATTATCATTAACTACTACTGTATTAGTTTCCTTGGGCTTCGATAACAAATTACCACAAACTTGGTGGCTTAAGACAATAAATATTTATTCCTTCACAGTTCTGGAGGCCCGAGGTCCAAAATCAAGGTGTCAGCAGAGTCATCTCCCTCTGAAGGCACTAAGGGAGGAGGATCCTTCCTTGTCTAGTCCAGCTTCTGGTGACGCTGGGCATTCTGTGGCTTGGGGATGCATGACTCCAATCTCTGTCTCCATCTTCACATGGTCTCCTCTCCTGTGCATACCAGTGTCTCAAATATCCTTCTGACTTTCCCTGTGTGATTCTGTTTCCAATCTACCTCTGACTTTAGGCCCAACCTAAATCTTGGGTGCTCTCATTTTGAGATCCTTAATTACATTTGCTAAAACCTTGTCTCTGAACAAGGTCACATTCACAGGTTCCAGAAGTTAGTACATGAACATATCTTCTCTGAGGCCTAACACTCAACTCACTGCATCTGCCTAAAGTGTTAACAAGTTCTTTTCATGCCTCCTTCTCACACCTTCCCTGTCCCCAAACTACAAATGAAAAATAAAATTATTTACAGAGCTTTTCATATAGTTTTGGCTAATTGCTCCATATTCTTGAGGAAATAAAAAGAAAATAACCAAAGACCTAGTGGAGAAAATACTTTGCCACACAAGTGTATATGGTGACTCATAAAAATAAAATTATTTACAGAGCTTTTCATATAGTTTTGGCTAATTGCTCCATATTCTTGAGAAAATAAAAAGAAAATAACCAAAGACCTAGTGGAGAAAATACTTTGCCACACAAGTGTATATGGTGACTCAAATTATTAGCAGCCACCTTTTGCTACTGGGCTGCACAAACTTATTTTTCTAGAATGTGATATGTGTAGGAGCTAAATTAAGCATAGCTTGCTGATTTGAACAATTATCATCTTACTTTAGACTTAATAATTAACTGCCATTCTATTATGTATGGCATCAATGAGAAAATTAAACACGCACGTAAAGTTAAAAGATAAATTACATTTCAGTGCTCATAATAATCTTAGAATGTGGAAGGATACTGGCAGTTAAATCAACTCTGTAACATCAAAATGTACTCTGCTAACAATTAGAGCTAATATTTTAAATGTAAGGTTTCAACCCTTTAGCTGCTCTAAGTAAGCATCAAAACAAATCCTGCAGGTGAGAACATCTATTTTTAGAGCTATTAAAATCAGTTTTCTTTTGCCAGAATATCTGAATGTAAGCAGTGTGCAGAGAAATAATTTGTTATAATATATACACAAATCACATAGTTTTAGAAATTACCCTATTTTAGAGCTATAAATACGGATGTATCTCCTTCCCCTTTTATTATTATTATTTTTTTGTCTTTTTTTTTTTTTTTTNACGGGCGTGACACCGAGGGTTGCGATCCCGTTACCGGTCAGTAAAAAAGACAAAAAGGAAAAAAAATTTATCATATTTGAAATAAAACTTAAGTCAAAGAATAAAAACTCAAA
The DNA here is from genome assembly GCF_000696425.1 of Galeopterus variegatus. Classification (NCBI taxonomy): domain Eukaryota; kingdom Metazoa; phylum Chordata; class Mammalia; order Dermoptera; family Cynocephalidae; genus Galeopterus; species Galeopterus variegatus. The sequence goes on along the minus strand of NW_007727985.1, from coordinate 428,862 downwards.
CACAAGAAGACCTGGAAAGCTGTCCCAATTCTCCATCTGGTCTCTACGACTTATTTCCTCTTTGCTCAGCACTTACCCTAAGGAGGATGAAATTACCCCTTAATTAGTTCGATTATATGGCACCTATCGAGAGTGGCTCCATTATGGTTTGGTCTGGTCTGTAGGGCCCAGGGCAGGAGGTCAGCAAAAGCAATGGCCTCTCATAAATGTGCTTAATAAGACTAAATATGACTTTACATTTTTCAGTCCTTTACAAAAGGCTGAAGAAATAACAAGACACCAAAAGCTCAGCAAATATGTCAGTAATCTGTGCTACAAAGGCCTAATCCCAGTGCATCAGCGAGACCTGACCCTTCAAGTCCACATCAATAATTCAGTACTCTGAGCAGTATATGCAGTAAATTTAAGTAGAGATGAAGTAACTGACAGTCTAAGAAACTGTCAGTGGCATAAATTTGAGCAACAGGTGTCCAGGTCACCACATCACCACATGTGAAGCATTCACTCTCTTAATCAAGAGGAAAGACATTAGGAAACAAAAAAACAACAACAAAAAATACTAATGAAAATCCACTTGCTCAAGTATTGAATGATTTGAATGGCTGTATATGATCTCGGTCACAAAGCATGAGTACATGCACTTACATAATACTAACAATTAATGATTCTTAACAATGCACAAATCTTGTCCTTAATTTTCATGCTAAAAAAATTACTGTCACAACAGGATTGTTTTGTGGCACAAAATATAAAAGCTATGCTTCTTAGAAACCTGGATCTTAAAATCATTATGTAACCTTTGTTCCTTAGATTAAGTAAGAGTTAGGTCCTTAGTACATACTAAGTGAAATGTTCACTCAATAAATAAGTGAATGAATCTACAGTAAGCACAAACTGAAATCACTGTATGGTTAAAACAACAACAACAACAAAAACCTCATTGGAATGTGTCCTCGCAGTGATCATGGAGTGTTGAGAGGAACTTTTAATGAGAAAATTGAAGCACATCTTTTATAAGGCCTGCTTTAGAATAGGAAATATGAGGTGGGGAGACCCATCTTTACACCAGGATTTGTTACTCTTTAGAGGTTTGAGGACGTTCCTCAGCCTTCCCCTCACAGAGGTGGCCTCCTGTGGGTTGGTGTCTCTGTGTCTGAGATCCTGGAGTTCTATGACCATCGTTGGAACTGGTCATTTAACTTCTATCGGTCATTCAGCTCACCATTTGACTCTGATAATCATAGGTGACAGCATTTGGAAAACTATAGAACTGTAAGCAGAAAAAAAAAGTTATTTCCTCAATTATCATTAACTACTACTGTATTAGTTTCCTTGGGCTTCGATAACAAATTACCACAAACTTGGTGGCTTAAGACAATAAATATTTATTCCTTCACAGTTCTGGAGGCCCGAGGTCCAAAATCAAGGTGTCAGCAGAGTCATCTCCCTCTGAAGGCACTAAGGGAGGAGGATCCTTCCTTGTCTAGTCCAGCTTCTGGTGACGCTGGGCATTCTGTGGCTTGGGGATGCATGACTCCAATCTCTGTCTCCATCTTCACATGGTCTCCTCTCCTGTGCATACCAGTGTCTCAAATATCCTTCTGACTTTCCCTGTGTGATTCTGTTTCCAATCTACCTCTGACTTTAGGCCCAACCTAAATCTTGGGTGCTCTCATTTTGAGATCCTTAATTACATTTGCTAAAACCTTGTCTCTGAACAAGGTCACATTCACAGGTTCCAGAAGTTAGTACATGAACATATCTTCTCTGAGGCCTAACACTCAACTCACTGCATCTGCCTAAAGTGTTAACAAGTTCTTTTCATGCCTCCTTCTCACACCTTCCCTGTCCCCAAACTACAAATGAAAAATAAAATTATTTACAGAGCTTTTCATATAGTTTTGGCTAATTGCTCCATATTCTTGAGAAAATAAAAAGAAAATAACCAAAGACCTAGTGGAGAAAATACTTTGCCACACAAGTGTATATGGTGACTCAAATTATTAGCAGCCACCTTTTGCTACTGGGCTGCACAAACTTATTTTTCTAGAATGTGATATGTGTAGGAGCTAAATTAAGCATAGCTTGCTGATTTGAACAATTATCATCTTACTTTAGACTTAATAATTAACTGCCATTCTATTATGTATGGCATCAATGAGAAAATTAAACATGCACGTAAAGTTAAAAGATAAATTACATTTCAGTGCTCATAATAATCTTAGAATGTGGAAGGATACTGGCAGTTAAATCAACTCTGTAACATCAAAATGTACTCTGCTAACAATTAGAGCTAATATTTTAAATGTAAGGTTTCAACCCTTTAGCTGCTCTAAGTAAGCATCAAAACAAATCCTGCAGGTGAGAACATCTATTTTTAGAGCTATTAAAATCAGTTTTCTTTTGCCAGAATATCTGAATGTAAGCAGTGTGCAGAGAAATAATTTGTTATAATATATACACAAATCACATAGTTTTAGAAATTACCCTATTTTAGAGCTATAAATACGGATGTATCTCCTTCCCCTTTTATTATTATTTTTTTTTTTTGTCTTTTTTTTTTTTTTTTTTCCGTGTCTGGCAACGGATCGCAACCCTCAGTGTCGCGCCCGTACCAGACCGGGACCGGCAACGGGATCGCAATCCTTCCCCTTTTAGAAAAGACAATTTCCAATATTTTAGCAGGCTCTGTGACATTTCCCCTCTTTATACTGTTTTACGGACCTAGAGGAATGTGGCAGTTGCTATTAGTCCCCGTATTCCTTGAGCCTCATCAGTTCCCTGGGACTTCTAATTTCCAGTTTCTGTATCCCTTGGCCTGAGAGCTTCCCCCCAAGCTTCACAAAGCCACATCAAAAAGGCTCTGGGGACATTAACATACTCCCCTGAATTTCTCAACAGATAACTGACAGATGTTGGGGTATAAATTTCCCAGTTCCGTTACCCCTCCTGGGGGATGACTTTGAGTCTAGTTCTATACCATTTTCCAGAGTGTCCCTATGGTGTTAAGCTTCTGTCAACCACAGTGGTAACTGGTTTGATAGGGCATCCTGTGTAGGCTGCCTTCCCTGCCCTGTATCTTTGTATCACTTCCCCTCCTCATCCTTCTAGATAGAGTACTTGCACTCAACTCTTTCTCTTAGCGTCTGCTTCTGAGGCAGTCCAACATAAAACAGGAAACAAGAAATATTACTACCTTTGAAAACACTTAAAAATTTTTCTTAAAAATTGCTTCAAAAATCAATCTTTCTGGGGCCGAGCCCGTGGCGCACTCGGGAGAGTGCGGCGCTGGGAGCACAGCAGCGCTGCCGCCGCGGGTTCGGATCCTATATAGGGATGACCGGTTCGCTCACAGCACTCACTGGCTGAGCGCTGTGCAGCCGGTCTCAAAAAGGACAAAAAAAAAAAAAAAAAATGAATCTTTCTGGAATCATTGTCATATATTAAACATGAATGCATTGAAACAAAAAATGACAACTCATATTTGTATAGTGTTGTGGTAGGTACTGCTAGATAATAAAAAGGCATGCCCTAGCCCTTATTCCTTTACCAGAATCCCAATTTCATGCAAGTGTTGAATGGCCATGTGCCTCTGGGAAACTAAATCCTTCTATAGACCCAGAGAGTAGACCTTGATTAGTCTTAGCACTCATATTCATTTAATTCCCATTTTCACTGACTGTTCAAGAGTGGGCAGGGGATGCAGTTCTAGCTTATGTGACCAGAGCAGGAAGTTTTATGAGATGCTTCTGGGAGTTTTTATATTATTCTTTAAAAAGGGGATGAAGAGGAGCCAGTTTTGACCTTTAAATGCTGTGCGTAATGGGATAGTCTAGGAGTTATGGTAGTCATATCAAAGTGTGAAAGGAAAGTCCTGAAGACAAAAGCCAAGATACTAAGGGAGGTAGGAAAGAAAGATGAGAGGAAAATTGGATTTTTAATGATATTTTTGAACAACTGAATTAACTAATCCCAGAGGAGCCTTATCTCTGGATTTTTTGTGATGTGAGATACATAACTAATCTTATCAAAAAAATTAATTTTTGGTCTTCTGTTACTTGCAGCCTAAACTAATATAAATGCTTTTCCAGTGTGCAAAATGCTCTCACAAAGAGTATCTTATTTCTCTAGGTAAGGACAACCTATGTCATGGTCTGTCTATTGACCTCTCAGCCACAACTACATCTCACGCCCTTCCTGAGCAGTGACTGAAAATGGGAATTGAGTGAACATAATTGGTTACAATTAATCAAGGTTTATATCCCTGGACCTAGTTATACATGCAGGTACAGGTGGAAAGGAAGGGGAAGGAAGAATACTGAAAAAACAGTACTGAATCTGTGCTCTAATTATTACTATACAAAACCAACCCTCACATACCAACTTCACAGGGTTGGTATAAGGGTTAAATTAGATAGCTCACATATAGGATTTACCAAGAGTCTGTTATATTACCCGTAGGTGTTGGTTATCTCATTACTGTCGAATCAGAGAAGACCCAACCCAACCTGAACAATGGTCAATGTCTGTTTTCTGGACAATATACAGACTATTGAAATAACCCACAAGTGAGATGAAGAGTTATTGGGATAAAAAAAGATGTCTCAGGGAGAAGAGTCAGCTTAACAAGGCAAAGGGGTAAAAAAGAACAGGATGGTGGGAGGAATATTGGCAGTTGAGATAATAACAGAGATGAACAAAGAGGCTAAAAATGCAGGCAGGGGCTAGATCACAAACTTTGTATCCCATGTTAAAAAGTATAGAGTTCATTCTGTAGGGATTTATTAAAGGCCATATTTCATCTTACCACTAAATAAGATTATGTAAGGTTTTAGTTTATACTACAGTGATCACTACTGGGGACAGAATTTAGGCAAGACTCGAGCAAGCCTTGTCCCATTTCTCTTGATTCAAGTCCTTTCTTGGTGAACTAGGATGCTTATTTTACTCAGCCTTCCTGGAGATGCTTATTTAATCTGCCTTTTCTCCTAAACCATAATGATTGCAATAATTGATCCCTAAGTGGACATGAAAAATAACACAAAACTTAGAGGAACTCATTTAATTCAGAATGGTATATCATCAAATCTTGCAGACTCAGTTGAACCGCATAAGCGTGAATGGGCAGAATGTTAATGAAATTCTGAAAGACAACACTCGTACACCCTCCAAAATAGAAAGATCTTTTGCAATGGCAGAATTTGTGTCATTTTTACCCATCCTATTTTAACTGAGAAATAAAAAAGAAAGATGACAGTAAAGGGAATGAGGATTTAGAGACAGTATGAAAAAAATATTTTTTCTATGCAAGTTAAGTTCCACAAGAGTCACAATTGGGTGACATGAAAAATACAGATATCGGAGTCATTCTGGTGACTTTCACTGCTGCTGTATTAAGTTTACTGTACTCTAAGCTATACAAGACATTCGATTACAGTCATCATGACAGAAGGGTTTTGTTTTGTTTTGTTTTGAGATCAGCATTCTGATATCAGCCTTACTAAATGCCCTGTCCTTAGAAATCAATATTGTGGTTAACGTCCCATCCCCCACTCTCCATCCCCTGCAAACTTCAGAGAGCATAATCAAAAAAGGAATAGATTTAGCCTGGTCATCAACATGGATCCAATACCTATTGGTTCCACTGAACGGAAAACAAGCAGGAGGAGGGGTGAACATAACAGGCAACTTCAAGTCAATGTGAATATATGGCTTATTTGACATTTTTATTTACCACTCTTTGGGAATGCAAAAGATCTAAAAAGTTATTTTAAGTGCTTTAGCATTAACTGTTCTAATCAGCATATCTAAATGACATTATAGATTATGACACCTCTCTAAAATTGCTAATAACCTAAAATAGACACACCGATATGGCAACACATGGCAAAATATGGCAGGCACAGGTAGCAACATGGCATTGTAGAAAGATGTCAATTTTAGAGTCTGATAAGCCTGAGCATGAATCAGCTTTGTCATTTATTCATTGTATAACCTTAAGCATATCACTTTTCCTCTCTGTGCCTCACTTTCCCCATCAGTAATATGGAAATAATATTGTATCACAGTGAGGTATGCAGAATATTGATAATGTGATCAGTTCAGTGCCTGCTACATAAGGAGTGCTTAATAAACATTAGTGATCATGATTATCATTAAGATTGCTAGTTTTTAACACCTTGAAATTGAATGCATTCCAAGGACAACCAGCAAAAAAGGGTAGAAAGACCTAGATATAAATATACTTTATCTCCAGATTTCATCTGAGCAAACTTGGGGAACAAAACACAGATTTGTGTGTAGAAATACTATTCTACATGGTGAATACATTGACAGATAAGAACACAAACACCTATTTAAACACCAATATATCCAGTATTCTCAAAGAGTACTACTAGTATCTTTCAGTAGTATGTTTTAGCCAAATGGGCAGTTACAAAGGAGTTTCAATGAGAAATTAATTCAGAATTCTATATAGGTGGCGTTTAGACCCCATTTCAGCTCTACTCTGCTCTCTCTGCTCTGCCATTTCACAATATGATACCCTGCTGTCACTGAAGTAATCACCAAAGAAAGCCTTAACCAGATGTGTTCCCTGGACTTTGGACTTCCTAGCCTCTGAAACTGACTTTTTGGAAGCTGGAACTTAAAAATTATGAACCAGGCTATAGCTCAGGGGAAGAGGAGAAGAGACCTACAGACTTCATGAAGGCAGGAGAAGCCACGATGAGAGAAAGAAAGGATCACTCCCATCATTTCAAGCCCTGGCCACTTCAAGGCTGGAGGTGATGAGTGCACAGAGCAAAAGCTGGCAAAAGCTGCAGCTGTGCCCTTCCTATGAAGTTGCTCGGAGGCAGCAGGGGAGAAGAGGGCTTTGGTATCCCCAGGCCAGCAAGACCACTAACAGTGTTCCTGTGGACCCACATAGGAGTGAGGGACAACAGACAACTGGAAAAAGGAGCCACTCAGAAGTCAGTAAGTCATCACAAGGGACTGGAAAATGGCCTGTCCCATGTGAAGTATCTGGAGTATAGGTGGGGGTGGGGAGATGGGACCCCTGGGGGAACACTGGGGCACAGCATGGACAGCTGATCTGCCCCTCCAATTAGTGCAGGACAATTCAGCGGAGACTGGTCAGGAATATAGCACTGCAGGGGGTGCATTTTGATGAAAAGACTCAGGCCCAGACCAGAGTTTCCACACAGCCCAGGTGCACTGGACCTCACAAGACCCAGAAGTACATACAAGGTCAACAATTAAAACCTGAACTAAACAAAAAGCCTTCCCCAGGGAATCAGCAGTAAAGCAGCAATTTAGTTCTACTTCAGGGCTCAAGTGCTGGTCCCCACAGGAAGTTCCCCCGTTTTAGAAGTAAGCAAAGGACAATAAATTAGTTCCAGCACAGAGTTTAAGTGGTG
>NW_007727985.1:382351-421335 GCF_000696425.1 Galeopterus variegatus | reverse complement strand
CCCACAGACCAGAGACAAAGTTTGATATTAACTAGTAAAGGTCTAACACCACCAAAGAACAGCTCTAAAACCTAGGAGGGCCAGAAGCCCCCTGGGCTCCCAAGCCAGGGAGGGGGAATGGCCATGGGTCTCAGACACACACTCCCAACGACCATACCCAACCCAGTGACGACCACCAGGCCACTACCGGAAGTGCCCTGGGCTCCCAAGCTGGGGTAGTGAGGGGCTGAGGGCCTCAGCCATGTACGCCCTACATTCACAACCAGTCCAGTGACAACCACCAAGCCACTGCAGGAAGCGTCCTGGGCTCCTGAGCTGGGACAGTAGGAGGGATGAAGGCTTCAGCCTCATCCCCCCAACATCTGCACCAAGTCCAATGACAACCACTGAGCCACTGGTGGAAATGCCCTGGGCTCCTGAGCCAGGGCAGTGGGGGGCTGAGGGCTTCAGCTACACCCCCTTGATATCTGCATCCAGCCCAGCCACCACTGGAACCCCCCTGGTCTCCCCTGCCAGAATGAGGGCAGTGCCACAGGCCTCAACCAAGCCCCTGCTCCTTCCTACTCCTCCCACACTATTTCCTTCACCCTTCTCTTCTCCGCCTCCACCCCAACTGCTCCACAACAACATCTTAGCATGTAAAAAATTAATAATATTAAATATTTTTTTTTAAAAAAGACCACGTTTATACCTGATTTTTCAAAGTAAAAATAAGAAAATGGGAGCTCTTCCCAACTCCTCAAACTCATCCATAAAGCAATGAGAATGGGGTTCTCAAAGCTTTTTCTCCTAGTACAGTAAGGGAATTCTTACAAGGTGAAAGCAATCCAGAGAGAGTAAGAGGCATGTGAGGAATCATGGGAAGGGGTGCTGCTAGGAAAAGGAGTATGGAAGCCACTCAGGACCAGGAAGAAGGTCTGGGGAAGCTAATGGGAAAGATAAAGACTTAAGGAGCATCAATGAAGGTAGTGAGGTTAGGGCAGTACTGTAAACATGCCCTTCGTTTCTCCTTTAGTGTTACCTCAAGGGAGTAGTGAGTCTGAGGCTAATACAGGCAGGGGACGAGAGCATGTGCATCATGGTAGTGACATGTACCTAGATGGTAGGCACACTTCCTTTATCCTATCCTTCCCTTTCCCCATCTTTGCCACCTCTACTTTGCCACCATTAGTCCACATTTGGCACTGGGACAAAATGAGACTAAAATTCCAATTTACTATGATAAATTAGGAAAGAAAATTTCCATTGGTCCAGGCAGATGCTGTTTGAGGGAAAGTTTAGGGCATTTCTAGAGCCCTAGACAACTTCCAAGGCTAATGATAGAGAAGGTGGATAAGAATATGAACAATTGGGGGTGGAGGAGTTAGACCACACAATTCTGTTAGAGAGAACATTGGTGGTTCAGAAAAAATAAATCCTCGAAGTGACAGACAACTCAAAGAGGAGTTTTAAAACAATTTCACCATATTGAGTGAAGTAAGTTGAAGATGGAATTTTTTTCAACAGATTTCTGCCATAGCCAGAGTGACTATGTGTCCTGGCTTATGACTTCTGATCTAGTGTAACTACAAATATCACTCCCTTTCATTGCAGAAAACAAAGGGGATTTTTAAAACCACCCTTAGGACACTTGTGAATATGGAACACATATAGACATAAAGTACTCAGATACGGTGACAAGATCTGCAGACCGAGAATTACATCTTGCCATAGAATTTAGAAGTACCTAGAATGCACAAGCTAATAGATTTCTTTTTTTTTTTTTTTTTTTGTCTTTTTGTCTTTTTTCGTGACCGGCAATGGATCGCAACCCTCAGTGTCGCGCCCGTACCGGACCGGGACCGGCAACGGGATCGCAACCCTCGGTGTTGCCCCCGGGGATCCGAACCCTCGGCGGGAGCGCCGCCACGCTTCCCAAGCGGCGCACTGCAGCAGTGCGCCACCGGGCCGGCCCAACAAGCTAATAGATTTCTAAAAGGGGATTCTATATATGACCTTTGTCAGTGGACTAGTTAGGATCTCTCCTATTTATACAGTGCAACTAATGCCAATATTTTTGTGCCTGTGGAGAAGAGACACTGAAACTAATGCTCATGATTGTTTTAACCTTAGGAGCTCCCAGTAAGGTCCAACAGAAACTAGCAATTCTGGAAAAAGAGGATATAATAAAAATGTTTTGGAAAGGTGGAGTCCCTGATCTCTCGGAGTAGCAACCCAGCAGTTGCATGAAGTCCAGGAGATGTAGCACAAATGTTACACCGACGTGGGTGATATAAGCTGGAGGTCTCTAATTCTGAACCCGCAGGTGATGCCACTAGCACCAGGAAACAGAAAATATAATGCAGAAGGAGGCCGAATACCCTAAGCAGGGTAGGGATGGGGAGTTCTTTTACAAGTAGAGCAGCAAATGATGACTAACCTCATAGAACTATGGATTATCTGCTTCCAAATCAACTGCCCTTTGAGGAACCGGGCATGCTAGGGAGGTATCTTACGGGCTACTCATTCCCTTTTGGTGTGGAGAACACAGTTATACACCAGGCCCTCTCTGCCTGCTGGTGATTGGAGCAGAAAGCAAGTCATCTATTTGTGAAGCCTGAAAGAGTTTTTCCGGGCGAACAGAATGGAAGAAGTCGTAGCTATCCTTCCACCCTCTTTTTTCTGGAGTAGGAAAATACCAGCTTCTTTTTTAAGGAAGAGCATCGATGAAAACAGGAAAACAGAAGAGGACCTTCTATAATACTATTCAAAGCAGAGAAATCTCTTTAGCATAATTAATAACAGAGGGATGAGCCTCTCTTTTTCAATCTTAAGAGTATAAAAGGCCTAACTATGGCATGGGTATTTCTTTCCTTCATTCATTCAAAAAATATTTATTGAGTGCCTACAAATCACCGAGCACTGCTGAGAGGTAGAAATACATCTACTATTAAAACAGTCAGAAAACCCTGACCTTGGCAAGCAAATATTCTACAGTTGGGAGCTTACATTCTAAATGCTTGATGTTGAGACTAGATCCACGAGGTTGGGTTTTCTTATTGCCTTTATCCATAGAATGGACCAGAAGATCTCCTTAATTCCATACAAGGAAATTAATGATTGGCAACCTGGGCCAAACACCATAAAGAGAAGACAAAACATGCAGGTGACAAGAAGCAGAGAGTTTTAAGAGGCCAAAAGGCCTGTTAAAGAGAAAATGAATTACAGCTTCCACAAACAAGAAAGGGCAATGCCTGTGTATTACAGCCCAAAGGCCTCTGGCCCCTACTGAGTTGCTCAAGGGGCCAGCCCGACAGAGTAGGGGTGCCTCACCCGAGACGGTCTCTAGGTAGACTGTTACAGGCCTCTCAAACCCAGAGTGAAGAATTGCCTGCTGCATATACTGCTGTGACAGACCAATCTAGAAAATGTCTCTCCATCCTTGCATTTGATTTAGGCTTTGGTTATCTTTCTTTTTATTTAAAAAACTCACTTTTTTTGTTCCTTTGTTTTTGAGGTTGAAGGTGTTTTTATATTGTTTTCTTGTGTTTATTTCAGCATTAGACTGTACTATCCCAGCCTGCTAATGTTAAGGGAGAATTATGTGAGTTATTTACAGCTATATAGATATTTTTAAAAGAGCCTGAACTGTGGATTTTTCTAGTTTTTTTTAACCCAGTGGTTTTCAAATATGTTATAAATGACAGCATTTCACCCAAAAGATAATAGGTAAAACAGACAGAAGCAGAGGTGCTCTGATTAGAACTGGATTAGAGGGCAGGAGGCCCGCCTGGCCTCTCATCATGGTGGCCTCTGAAGGGTCTTCATTAAATTCCTAGAAATAGGTCAAGCACACAAACTCTGTCCTGTCTGCACTGGCGAGGAGTGCTGCCGCCTAGCCACATAATCAGACAGCATCACCCTGTACTGGTGAAAAGGGATGTGTTGGAAGGTACAAGCCATTTCAATATAAACAAAGAGAATCCTGATTAAAAGATTTCCCACGGAATAATTCGCTGTCAAAACATAAGAACTGGAAGTATCCATGGATAGTAGAGTCACAACCAGGACTTGTACTGACCACATGATGTATTAGCAGAAGAGAACCGTGGTGAGGGAAAAACAAAAAAACTAATATAAAAAGAACTATGACCGAGGGTACTATGAACAGGTTGATTCTTCTCACAACCAATTAACTGACATCCATCCATACACTCTTTGTTCATCCAACAAATATTTATGAAGTGCTCACGATGTGCCAGGCACGTTGCTAAGAATTAAGAAAACAGAGAAAAACAATGTACAAGTATAGTCATCACTGTTAAAATGCTCACAGTCTTTTGTAGGAGCCAAATGTATGGGTATAAGGATATAAAGAGAATCTTACATAAATGTATGTATAAAGTACTTAATATGGTGCCTGACATACAATAAATGTTAGCTGTTATTAACAGCTTAATCTTCTGTTCCCATTCAGTGGCCCCCAGAAAAAGAGAGATGAATTTACAAGGGGTGAAAACATTGATAAGCAACCTAAGGTCAGGTAAGAGGCCTCCAAGAGGGGAAGCTGTGGAAACAATAGAGGCTTTTGCTCTGATGAGTAGTTTATGCAAGCTGAGGGTGACAACTAATTTGCCTGGGATGAGGAAGGGCAAATTTTAGAAAATATATGGAAGAAATGACATTATGAGAAAGAAAAATATGAGATATTCTGCTTGGAAAAAAATGGAAGGTATCTAATCAATTTTTATTAAGTCCGTGCTTTATAGTGCATGATGTTAATCTTCTTTCCTGTCTCCTCAGGATATTTTCAGTAAAACTTTTAGTGTGTGTGTGTGTGTGTGTGTGTTTGTGTGTGTGTGTGTGTGTTGTTAATGTCCTGCTTAGGATTGGCCGTGATTGAAGAAAGGAGCTTGGGGGCGGGGAGAGTAGATCACAAGTAGGTGCATAAAACCAGACAAAAGCATATCAATACATGTGAAAGATAAAGGAAAGGTACCACAGAATGGGTGGTATTTGAGCTGAGTCATAAAGAATAAATAGTTTACCAGAAAAAGACAGAGGAGTGGGAGCAAGTAGTGAGAGATTAATACGTGGAGAAGTACTTAGACTGTAACACACTAATTCCAATAAATGAAACTAGTTTAACTGGGCTAGAAAAGAAGCTGCAGAAAGGGCAAGGGAGAACTCAAAGAGTGTAGCATCTTGAGCTCTTACAAAGAAACAAACCACTAAGTATGAAACCCAGGCATCTAAGAAATAAATCAAAGCACTCAGGAACGGCCCATCTTGGCAAATGAGCTGATTATTTTCTTGAATTTTCTTTCTTTTTTGTTGTTTCCATTGGGTTTCAAAAGAAGGTAGTGAATATAAATTGGCTTTATGATCCACCATCTTTTAACAGAAGTTTCTAGTTTGTGCACTTTTATGGTATTCTAGGTTCCAAAACACTACCTACTGATTCTGATCTCCTCATTTCATATAGTTTGGGATCCTTAAGGATTTCAGGAGTAAACAGATCACTGAGCAGCAGAACTCTTACTTGTTTTCCCTGAATATATTCCATAAAATCAATGAATTTTGGTTTTAAAGATGGTCATACAAAAAAGTCAATAGCATTTCTCTATAGCAATAATAATCACCTATTAGTGAATATGGAAAAATAAGTTCTATTCACAAAAACAATAAAAAGTATAAAATATGTCAGAATAAATTTCATAATAGAGGTATAATATCTTCATAAACAAAACTTTAAAATTGTGGACCAAAATCAAGGCTCTTGAGGCAAAATTAATTTTCTAAAGCTTATTGGGAGCCAAATGTGAGGTCTGACCTGGGAAACACCAGCCTACAGAGCTGGGAAATGCTCCAAGATTCTGTTACAAGCAACAAAGATGTTATAGGGAAGGTAAAAGACTGGAGGGATCACGTTAGAGTGGCGTTATTCCATTCTCTTTGGTGGGCCAAATACAGAAGGTGCAGTCATTGGTTACAAATTCATATAATGAATAAAAAGGCAAAAATGTTCTCAAAAGAAAAATACCAGAAGTACTTTCCTCACAATATTATAGCCGTTTATAAAGACATCATAATCGAATAGCATATTACGGCTACTGGAATAGACAAAATATCAGCAAAAAAGAACAAAGTTGAGAAAATATGTACCAGTAAAGGATATCGTATATAATGAAAGTTGCATTTCAACTAAATGGAAAAAGAATAATTTATTTAGAAAATGGCACTCATAGTTGGAATTCACATGAAAAAAAATAAAGTTAAACTCCTATCTCTTACTATACAAAATAAATAAAAAATTACATTTCGAAAAATTAAATGTCAAAAGATAAAATAACAGGATTAGAAAATAGAACATTTCAAGAACTCCGAGATGAGCAATATTTAAGCAAAATAGGATACCCAATGCTTAAAGGATTTATAAAATTGGCATTTTGCTCTCTTATGTATACTTTTAAATTATTTATTTGACAAATAATAATTATATATGTTTATGGGGTACATTGTGATGTGTTCATCTATGTATACATTGTAGAAAAGTTAAATCAAGCTAATTAACATTCCCACAGTTTCTCAGTTAGTTTTACAATTAAGTGGATTTTATTTCTATTTTTGCAGTGTATTGTGAAATATTTATTTCACTTGATCTTTTGGAACATTAATTCTGGAAGATAAGCAGCAAGATTGTTTTCTTTTTAAGCTCATCTATTGAGTTTCCTAGAATTTTGATATTTTTATATTACATAATACTTTGAATTTTCTTCTTACCTGATCTTCAATCTTCTTGAGAGTACTTCCTTCTCTTTTTGATAAAGTTCTCTTCCAGTTCTTTCATTAGTTCTAATTCAATGGGAGCCTGCTCTTCTACTTGTTAAATTATTTCTTCCTCATGTACAATATTCTTAAGTGTAAATACCCTTTCCCTGGACATTTCTTAAGCAGACATATTCACTAAGTAGCTTTTTGATTTTCTCTCTCTCTCTTTTTATTTTATTTTATCATTACATGATGTAAAATTTTTTGTGGCCTTTACCAATTTCCTCCTAACCCCCCTCTCCCTTCCCTTTTCCCACCTCTGGTGGCCTCCATTCCATTCTCTCCTTTTGAAAGTGCAAACAATTATTGTGATTCTTGTTTCTTTCTTTCTTTTTTTCAGCTCCCACTTATGAGTGAGGACATGTGGTATTTTTCTTTCTGTATCTGACTTATTTCACTTAACATACCTTTATCTAAGTTCATCCGTGTTGCAGTGAATGACAGATTACTTTCTTTTTCATGGCAAAGTAGTATTCCATTGTGTATATATACCACATTTTCCTTACCCAGTCATCTGTCGATGGACACTTAGATTGGTTCAAACTCTTATCTATTGTAAATAGAGCTGAGATAAATATGGGAGTACAGGTATTCTTTCAACATCATGATTTCCATCCCTCTGGGTATACAACACCCAGCAGTGAGACTGGCAATTCTATCTGTAGTGGTTTGAGGAACCTCCATACTGCTTTCCATAATGGCTGCACTAATTTACAGTCCCACCAACAGTGTAGGAGGGTTCCCCTTTCTCCACATCCTTGCCAGCATTTGCTCTTCTCTGTCTTCTTGATAATGGCGAGTCTAACTGATGTGATACCTCAATGTGGTTTTGATTTGTATTTCCCTAATGTTGAGTGATGCTGAGCATTTTTTCATGTGTCGGCCATTTGTGTATCTTCCTTTGGGAAATGCCTATTCAGCTACTTTGCCCATTTTTTTAATTAGGTTACTTGTTTTTTTACTGTTAAGTTGTTCAAGTTCCTTGTATATTCTGGATATTAATCTGTTGTCAGATAGATAGTATGCAAATATTTTCTCCCATTCTGTAGGTAGTCCTTCAGCTCAGTTAACTGTTGCTTTTGCTGTTCAGAAGCTTTTTAATTTGATATAATCCCATTTGTTTCTTTTTTCTTTTATTGCTTGTGCTTTTGGGGTCTTATTCATAAAGTCTTTGCCCAGTTCTGCTTCTTGAAGTGTTTCTCCTATGATTTTATTAGCAGTTTTATAGTTTCTGGTCTTATATATAAGTATTTAATCCATTTTGCATTGATTTTGGTACATGGTGAGAGGTACAGGTCTAATTTCATTTTTCTACATATGTATGTCCAGTTTTCCCAGTACCGCTTATTGAAGAGGCAGTCCTTTCCCCAATGCATGTTCCTGTTGCCCTCGTCAAATGTCAGTTGGCCATAAGTATGTGGGTTAATATCTGGGTTCTCTATTTTGTTCCATTGGTCTCAGTGTATGTTTTTATGCCAGTACCATGCTGTTTTGGTTATTACAGCATTGTAGTATAATTTGAAGTCAGGTAGTGTAATGGTTCTGGCTTTACTAATTTATTTATTGCTCAGGATTGCTTTGGCTATTCAGAGTCTTATGTTTTTCCATATGAATGTTACAATTATTTTTCTATTTCTGTGAAGAATGTCATTAGTATTTTGATGGAGATTTTATTGAATCTGTAGATTGCTTTGGGCAGTATGAATATTATCAAAATGTTCATTCTTCAAGTCTTAGAGCATGGAATGTCATTCTACCTTTTTGTGAATTCTTTTTGGTAAATTTCTTTCAGCAGCAATTTGTAGTTCTCATTATAGAGATCTTTTACCTCCTTGGCTAAATTGATTCGTAGGTCTTTTTTTGGTTTTTTGTGTGTGTTTGTGTGTGTGTGTGTGTGTGTGACTATTGTAAATAGGCTTGCCTTCTTCATTTCTTTTTTCTGCTAGTTCACTATTGGAATATAAAAATGCTGATTTTTGCATGTTGATTTTATATCCTGCAACTTCACTACAATCATTTGTCAGCTTAAGAGTTTATTGGTAAAGTCTTTAGGTTTTTCTATATAGAGAACCATCTCGTTTGCAAACAGGGACAATTTGACTTCATCTTTTTCAATCAGGATGCCCTTTATTTCTTTCTCTTGCCTGACTGCTCTGGCTAGTGCTTCCAATACTGTGTTAAATAGGAGTGGTAAGAGTGGTCATTCTTGTCTTGTTCCCATTCAGGATGATATTGGTGGTGAGTTTGTTGTATATGACTTTTATTGTGCTGAGATACTTTCCTTCTATATCTAATTTTCTGAGAGTCTCTATCATGAAGCGATGTTGAATTTTCTCAAATGTTTTTCCTGTGTCTATTGAGAAAATAGTATGATTATGTTGATGTGGTGTAACACATTTATTGACTTGCATATGTTGAAACATCCTTGACTCCCTGGGATGAATCCCACTTGATCATGGTGTATAATTTTTTTTTTGATGTGTTTGCTTTTTTCTTTTTTCTTTTTTAAATTTTTATTGAATCAAAATTGATTTCACTATTTTGGGGGTTCAACTTTGAGATATGTTGATCACTCAATATTACTAGCATCAAAAACTTTGTTTCAGACTTTTCTTTTGTTACCTTTCACTTAGAACTTTAATACTTCTTTTTTAAAAAAAATTTACTTATTGAATCAAAATCAATTATACATATTTTTGGGGTTGAACATTGAGATATGTTGATCAAATCAATATTACTAGCATACATATTGTTACAAATTGTAATTATTCTTTATTCCCCTTGTCCAATCTTTCCCCATCCTCCTCTCCCTCCTCCCTCCCCCCCTCTAAATACCCTAGATTTCTTCTCTCCTTCTGAAAGAATAATGGTTACTCTATTGATTTGTTGCCCCGATGATCTGTCCCATGCTGAGAGGTATGATCAGGTCCCCCAATATTGTGTTTGCTGTATTCTGATTGCTAATATTTTACTTCCTGTTTAATTTCTTCTTAGATCCATAGGTTGTTCAGGAGCATATTGTTTAATTTCCATATATTTGCATAATTTCCAGGGTTTGGCTTGCTTTTGATCTCTAGTCTTAATCTGTGATGGTCTGAAAAGATATCTGAAATGATTTCAATTTTTTAAAATTTGTTGAGACTTGATTTGTGACCTAACATGTGATCTGTCCTGGAGAATGTTCCATATGCTGATGAGAAGAATGTATATTCTGTAGTTGTAGGATGAAGTGTTCTGTATATATGCAACAGGTCTAACTTGTCTAAAGTATAGTTTAAATACTGTGTTTCTCTGCTGATTTATTGCCTAAATGATCTGTGCAGTGTTGACAGAGGGGTGGTCAGTTTGCCTACTATTAGCATACTGGGATCTATCTCTTTCTTTAGGTCTAATACTGTTTGCTTTGTACATCGGAGTGCTCTGGTCTTGGCTGCATACATATTTAGGATTGTTATGTCTTCTTGCTGGATAAATCCCTTCATCATTATATGATGGCCTTCTTGATCTCTTTTATGGTTTTTGGCTTAAAGTCTATTTTATCAGATATAAGAATAGCTACTCCTACTTGTTTTTTGTTTCCATTTGCATGGTATATCTTTTTCCATCCTTTCATTCTTAGCCTGTGTGCATCTTTAAAGGTGAGGTTGGTCTCTCGAAGGAAGTATAGAGTTTGCTCTAGCTTCTTAATCCAATCAGTTAGTCTGTCTTTTGAGTGGGGAGTTTAATCTGTTTACATTTAGGCTTGTTATTGAAAGGTATTGTCTTACTCCTGCCATTTTATCAATTTTCATTTGGATGTTTTAAATATCTTTTGTTCCTTTCTTTCTTTTTTATTATTTGTCTTTGATGTTTGTTGGTTTTTTGAGGTAAGATTTAATTTCATTCTCTTTATTCTTTATATTTTTGTCCTACCAGTGGGTTTTGTTCTTTGCTGTGTATTCATGGTAGTGATTATCATTTTTGAGATTTCAGAAACAAGACTCCCTTGCAGATTTCTTCTAGGGCTGGTTGTGAGGTGGTGAACTACAGTTTTTGTCTGTCTGTAAAACACACTATTTCTTCCTCATTTCTGAAGGATATCCTTTCTGGGTATAATATTCTTGGCTGGCAGGTTTTTTTGTGGTTTATTTCTTTTAGCATTTTGAATATATGTTCCCATTTTCTCCTGGCTTGTAGAGTGTCTGTCGAGAAATCTGCTGTTAGTCTGAAAGGGGCTCTCTTATAGGTAACTTGATGCTTTTTTCTTAACTGCTTTTAGGATTATCTTTTTGTATTTCAGCTTTGCCAGTTTGACTTTAATGTGTATCAGAGGGGATCTTTTAGCCTCCTGGATCTATAGGTCCATGTCTCTCCCTATACCTACAAACTTTTCCATTAATATTTCATTGAATAGTTTTTCAATGCCTTTTCCTTTCTCCTCCTCTTCTGGAGCACCCAGGATTCAAATGTTTGTGTGCTTAAGGTTGTCTGCTAACTCTTTTAGATTTTCTTCATTTTAAAAATTATTTTTTCCTTTTTTGCCTGCCTGGTTACTTATTTCAAAAAGACCATCTTCGGGGCCGGCCCGGTGGCGCACTGCTACAGTGCGCCGCTTGGGAGTGTGGCGGCGCTCCCGCCGAGGGTTCAGATCCCACATACAGACCGGTTCCCGCTCACTGGCTGAGCGAGGTGCGGGCGCAGCACCGAGGGTTGTGATCCCGTTGCCGGTCCCGGTCCGGTACGGGTGCGAGACTGAGGGTTGCGATCCATTGCCAGACACGAAAAAAGACAAAAAGGAAAAATAAAAATAAAAAAAGACCATCTTCGGGGCCGGCCCGGTGGCGCACTGCTACAGTGCGCCGCTTGGGAGTGTGGCGGCGCTCCCGCCGAGGGTTCAGATCCCACATACAGACCGGTTCCCGCTCACTGGCTGAGCGAGGTGCGGGCGCAGCACCGAGGGTTGTGATCCCGTTGCCGGTCCCGGTCCGGTACGGGTGCGACACTGAGGGTTGCGATCCATTGCCAGACACGAAAAAAGACAAAAAGGAAAAATAAAAATAAAAAAAGACCATCTTCAAGATCATAAATTCTTCCTTCAGCTTGCTCTAGCCTGCTGCTTATGCTCTTGGTTATTTTTTTAACTCATTGAATGAATCCTTCAGTTTGAGAAGTTCTGTTACATTCTTTTGTAAAGTATCAATTTTTTTGTAAATTTTCTCCTTCACATCCTGGATTTTTTTTCTTGTTTCAGTATGTTGTATAACTAACTCTTCTCATATCTCATTGAGTTTCCTTAAGATTGTTGCTCAGAATTCCTTTTCAGCCATTTCAAGGCTTTCCTGCTCTATAGGGTCTGGTACTTGAGAATTACTGTATTCTTTAATGGTGTCATATTTTCTTGGGTTTTCATATTTCTAGTATCTCCACATTGATGTCTAGTCATCTGGTAGAGCACTTGTGTCTTCTATTACTATGGAGAGGGCTTTGAGGAGAGAGACTTCCTCTTCTATTCCATGTCCCCACTGGTGACTCTCCTTATGTCAATGTCATCAAATAGGTGGTGGATCACCTGCACAGTTGTTTTGGCTGCTACTGTGTCAGCAAGCTGCCCTTGCAGCAGCAGTGGCTGTGGCAGTGGCTAGTTTGAACCACCCACATGGCAGTAGTGTTTTCAGCATGCTCCTGACTTCTTCTAGGCAGTGGGGGCTGCCCTTCTCTCCTGCCTAAGCCCCCAGGTGTGTTCCTCACTTCTTCCAGGCAGTGGGGGCTGCCCTTCTCTCCTGCCTAAGCCCCCAGGTGTGTTCCTGACTTCTTCCAGGCAGTGGGGGCTGCCTACAGCTCCTGTCTAGGACCCTGGGAGTTCTCCTCCAGATACTACTTTTTTAAGCAGTGGAAAATCCACCATGGAATTCCAGCAGAGGCTATTCTGTGTTTTATAGTCACCACTTTGTGACAGTTGTGGAAGGCTTCCATTATAACCTAGGTCTTTTGGTAGAGCAGACTTCTCCCACTGACAAAGTCTTGGTGCCATTCAACATTCTAAAGCAGCTTTCCTTCATTTTTTAAAAGTTGAACAGGATTACTAGGCCCCTCCAAGTCTGACAAGCCAAGTTTCTTCCCTGAATTAGTGAAAGTAACATTACCTGCAATAAAACTTCAGTGGTATAACACAACAAAAGTTTATTTTATGCTCATGTAGCAGTCCAGTGTAATTGTTTTGATTGGTCGACAGCTTTTCTCCAAATGGTAACACGTACTCCTTAAATATTGTGGCTATGACACTGCTTTGTCCTGAGAGTCTTCTATGACCAGTCAGCAGACAGGGAAAGACAGCATGGAAAAATCATACCTGCTTTCTAACAGGCCTAGAAAGGACATACATCATTTTCTCTCACATTCACTGGTGAAAACTAGATGCAAAACCCTCCTTAGATGCAAGAGAAAGGGAAATGTAGTCTGATTGAGTAGCTGCATCTTGGCAATAATTATTTACTATTTATAGGAAACTCACATTTCAGGGGACTGCTACATGTCTGTACCACATTTTCCTAGTCCTCAGAGAAAGAGGCATGGCTTCTCGAACTCTGTCCCTGGTCCTAAGTATTTCACAATATAATGAGGCAAGAAACTTATTTTTGATTCAGGAAGTGACAAAAGAGCAATTATAATGACTTCTTTTTTTTAGGAAAAAGCATCTTATCATGTAAGAATTAGAAAAATATACCAGTGACTTGTAAAGGACATTAAAGGACACAGAGATTATTTGATATGCATAATATATAACCAGTTCACAAGTCATAAAAAATGCTGTTTTAACATTATTTCATTCATACAAGAGCAACCTAAATATACCAAATCAAAAACACTCCAGTAAACACTCTAGTATTTAATAAGTTTTATAATGTATTCTTTTTTCTGCAGCAATTATTTATCTGCAATTTCTTTACTCTGCTTGGGAATTTCATTTCAAAGAAACACTGCAGTAAAATAAGTCTACAATTTGTAGATTTATTACAAACTTTAAAATTTTTCATCTGTGTATCAAGCACTTGGAAAATTTAACACAATTATATTTCCTTCACCTAATTCATTTAATTCATGGATTTTGAATCTTAGAGAAATATTTGAAAGAGATTAAAGAAGAAAAAATGCAAGGGGTGCTTTAGGTTTTCTTTTTTTTATTAACATAACTATTTAATTACTATATACAGTATTTAAATCCCCTCAATTAGGACCTGTTTAAACTTTTGCCATGTATCTTTAAAAAGCTCTTTGTCAAAACAGGTATTTGCTCAGAGAATTATGTTTTCATATGGTAACTGAGAAGTCTCTAAGATAACTTTAAAGAAACAGAAAAAAAAGAGAATACTCTTGCAAAGGAATGATGTTTCTAATTCATGTCTAATGATGAAAAGCTTACAGTCAACAAATAAGAGACCTCACAAGTACTCCACACAGCATTTATCACAACCTCACTCACCAGACACAGATCCACTTCAAAACCTTCAAACTAAAAGAAACCCAGCATGGGAAGTTTGCCAACTATTCTTCTTGCCAAGTTGGCAGAGCCCTTAAAGTCTGAATGGACTTCTAGATGTATAAGATAAAAGCAGGCATTTGCAGCCTGTGAAGTCTCCTTGGGCACAATCAGACTTTAGGTAAAATTCCATCATCTGCTGTTATTTGCACATGATGTCAGGTATGCAGATGGCACAATAACTTAGGGCTCTGGCTACATGCATAGTTTTGCTATGAAACCAAGACGGTAAAATCTTAAAGTAAACATGAGTTAGAAAGGGCGCTTCCCCCTCAAAGATGACTTTTTTTCAGCTTTGATCTTTCACCTCCGGCAACTATATAATGTGAGGCATGAGAGGACAAACTTGGTCTTAGACAAGAACATCTCCTCTCAGGTCAAATACATGTATGCTCATGAGAGAGACAAGAATAGGGCCAAGTGTCTGAAATTCCTGCCCACAGCTTTATCCACCAGGAAACATGACTTCTGAGCTATTCCCTAGCTTCTGGGCAGCAAGGCTTCATCCAGAGGGCTCCGTTCATTTCCAACTGAGTAAGCAATTAGAATTCTTCTTCACTGATTTTACTTATCCCTCCCTACGCTTTTTCCGAACCAATATTTCTTTCATTCTTTCAGTCCAACATGGCCCTGATGCCTCCTCCGTTCTACCAGTTCTTCCTATCTCCTACCCCAAGCTTCTGTTGTTATCCACTCACTACATCTTCTCATTCCCTGACAGTGAGAAGTGCCCCACTCTAAGAATTCAGTGCTCTTTCCCTTCAGATGACAAATGAGGAAGGCTTCTGGGCTGAGAAACAAAGGACAACTCATTTGTTATGAATTTCTACAAATCACTCTCAGAGTTCCCTTTACATTTAATTTTTCTTTAAATATACATTCCTTTTAGAAAAGAAAATCTGCCTGTTTGCTTTAGCTAATATCACAGATCATGGGCCTTCA
Organism: Galeopterus variegatus; assembly: GCF_000696425.1. Taxonomy (NCBI): domain Eukaryota; kingdom Metazoa; phylum Chordata; class Mammalia; order Dermoptera; family Cynocephalidae; genus Galeopterus; species Galeopterus variegatus. The sequence goes on along the minus strand of NW_007727985.1, from coordinate 406,067 downwards.
TGAATACCCTTGCCTCTGCCTATACATTTTAACTTCATTTTTGCCTCTTCAATCTCCCCTACTTTTGACCTCCCAAGAAATTCTTGTCAGCTAGAACATATTTTCTGTGTCTCTCTGCCTAATTAACTCTCCATCTCATTTCAAATCCGAATGAAATTGTCATTTTTCCCCTCCATCTGTGTGCCTTAAATAATAAATAAGTTAAAAGAAATTAATTCTTTACTGCATTGTGTAGTGTAGTGCAATGGAACAAGTTGGTTACAGATTCCATGAAAAGCTCTGCAAGGAATGAAATTGTATTGTACCTTATAATTGTTAGAGTATTAAGTCCTGAAGAACATGTTTAAATCAAACATGCACTAACATATGCAATCTTTTTTTTTTTTTCTGTCAGAAACTTTATATACTGCATATGGAGTTACAGTGCAAAAATCTAAAACACAGTTAAAACACTGGAGTTGTCCTTTTTCATAAAGCAGACTCAACACAGTGTTTAAATATTGCAAGTGTGGTTTGAAGTTAATTAGTCAAATTTTATGAGGTAAAATATCTTTCAGAATTTACTCACTGAGCAAAATAAATATTTCAGACTATCTGTAATGAAGGCATTGAAACCCATTTTCAGGACTAAAAATTCCAAACTGACCATAGATATTAACTGGACTTAGAGTAATCTTTTTTCCAAAAGGCGATGTACATATATATTTTTTTCTTACTTGAAAAATAACCCTAGTCTTTAACTTCACTCCTGTCAACTCTTGTCTTCATCACTATCCAAATAGGGTCCTTGATAACCAAATGCATCAGCTCTAAGAAAAAGCAATTCACTAAGAAACAGGTAAAACCTGGAGTTCTTTCAGTCTGTTTTGCCAAACTTCTCAAAGGCTGGTGAGGAATACAGCAATCATGCAGATAAGTTTAAACCATCTTCTGTCTTATAAAAAAAAAAAAGAAAAAAAAAAAAAGAAAAGAGTTTACCAGCCTGCAGTTCTAGAACTGGTCCCACACAATTTTACCCTACCAAACACTCCCTGCATTTACCTTTCCCAGTACTTATCATGTAACATCAGGTTATTAAAATCTTTAGCTTCAGAGTCTTTCTATGAAACTCATAAAAATAACACATGAAGAATAGGACAGAATTTTAAAAAATAAGTTCCACTTTATAAAAAAAAACTTTGTAAGAGGATTCTATGTATGTATAGGGAAATCACATAGAAGTTCTTTGTGCCCTCCTGAAAATAAAAGCTCTGTGACCCAGACTGGACAGTGAGATGAAGGTAAAGGGGTTATTCCATTTTTATGTCTGTTCTTTTTCATCTTATTCCATAAACACAATTCAATTATGAGTTCTTTTGAGACAGGACAAAACTTGCTCCAAAGTCATTACATCATTCCATCATAATCTTGTATGTGATCCAAATTATTCCAATTTAATGACACTAAAATATTCAGAAAGAAGAGAATTAAAAACTGGCAACTTTTCCATTTCAAATTCCTTATGGAAGTGAGGTAGAGACATAAAAATAAATAAATGTTTTCTTTTCGGTTTGGTAATTTGTGAAATAAGCATGTACATTTTCATGTGTTTCTTTTTTTATTAATCATAAAATGTTTATATTTGTAGTTACCAAGGAATTACACAATATATTCTGAACACCCAAATGACAGTCTTCTTTACAATGCAGTTTTCCACTGACATTGAACTTAGTGCTAAAGAGAGACTGTTTTTAATCTTAGCACATATCCTGATCAAATGCAAACCCTGAGTAAGTTCAAAAGGCTGCCATGAATCTACAGAACTCCACAACCACTGGTAAGACACGAAGAAGCATAAGACTTTTTACAAGACTCAATCTGTTCCCCAAAATAGTCTTAACTAATTTTTAATTTAGAAAAGGCTTCTTCCTCACATTTCTAAATAGCCGAAATATTTTAACTATGTTTTGCCAATAAAGATTTTTAAAGGAAATATAAACATGAGGTTGAAGCAAAATTTGCAGCTTTAATATCTGAACACCCAAACATAAATATGTTACCTGGTCTCTCCCAGCACAGTCATCAACACAGAAGACCAACTTCTGACTTCTATGACCAAATGTGTGGGGATTTCTTCCTATTGGCAAGCAATGGGAGCGCGGCGGCGCTCCTGCTGAGGGTTCGGATCCCATGTGGAGACTGGTTCCCGCTCACTGGCTGAGCGCGGTGCGGGCGCAATACCGAGGGTTGCGATCCCGTTGCCAGTCCCCGGTGCGGGCGCGACACCGAGGGTTGCGATCCCGTTACCGGTCAGTACAAAAGACAAAAAAAGGGAAAAATAAATAAATAAATAAATAAATAAATTTTAAAAAGAACAAACCACAACAAAAAAATCCACTACCCTAACAGATTGAGTATCTTCAATTTGCCATATTAGCTTATGGTCCTTTTCATTTGTACAATTTGTTTTATAGTGTTGTTAAAATAAAAATGCACAGTAGTTTCATATTCTGCTGTTTTCTCCTTTCACTACATACAAGATTTTCCTTAGTCTGAAAATTAAAAATTTGAATGGTTGTTTCCATTGAGTGGAAACATCAATTTATTTAAATAATACCCTACTATTGGACATTTAGGTCATTTTCATTTTTTAGTCTTAAATATGATGCTGTAAGAAAAGAGGATGGATTGGTGGATAAACAGACATTACATGGACAGAGATGTGATAGGACAACTATAGTAAAATGTCAATGGTGGTGGGCATATAGACTGTAAAATTCTTTCAACTTTTCTATGTACATAATAAAATGTTGAAAAAATAATGTCTTAATAAATAAATATATTTACTTAATAAAATGTCAATTTTACAAGGACAGGGAATTTTGTTTACTTTGTTTACAGATATATAGCTAGTGTCAATAACAATGCCTGGAACATGGAGGTGCAAGACTTCTAATTTTTTATTGAAAAGTGAATACTTCGAATATTAAAACGTCATATCTCTAGAAATCAGAATCTTCTCCTTCCCCTTCCCTGGGTTTGCTCTTGCTGCTTGTGGGTTGTGATTATTTAGGAACATTTCTAAACTATTTGCATGAAGACTGTATTCTTTGTCATGTGTGATCATAGAGGTCTCTGCTTCACTACCTTAGGGCTTAGCTAATGATTTTGCAGAGACTGCCTTAAATGGCCAGAGCCACGAAAAAAACAGATAGAAAAAAATAATCTCCACCTTTGCCTATTGGCTCTATGTTGAGGCATTTCTTCAATGCTATTCAGGGTGTTTACAACTCTTCCTTAGCTTTCTATTCCTGTGTTTACCGAACCTAAATGTGAGTGAGAGGTAAAAGCTTAGGGTCTTCTCAGCTTTTTCTGAGCATTCATTCAGATATGGGCCTGTTTGTGGCCTTCTAGATTTCCTGGCATATGTGGGAGCCTTTCAAAGCACTTGTCCCCTCATATATCTCCTTCAACAGGTTCTTCTTTCCCAGTCTTTTCAGTCTGTCTGATGCTTGCATGATCTCATATCCCATGTCTCAGGTGGCTACAGCTAGTATATTTGCCTTTTAAATACTTTCAGCAAATGCCACCCAGAAGGCCACCCCAGTCCTGAGAAATCTCAGAGTCAGGTGAAGCAAAGGCAAGCCCCTGAGCTGATTCTTCAGGGAGACAACAGGTCAATGCACACAATGATAGTTCTCTGAAATCAAGGTGCACATTGCTCCCTATAGCCTCAGCAAACTGCATCAGGAACATGGGCCCCTGTCATCATGGCCACCACTGGTTGTAGGGAGTGGAGAGTAACAGGCAAATAAGTTAAAATGCAGCAAAACCCTCTCACCAAATTTCAGCTGTTTCTTTCTTCTTTAAGTGTTCCCACCATTGTTGTAAGTTTTTTGTTAGATTAGAGATATCCAAAAAAGTTGATTCTGATTGTTTTTGTAAACTAAATCATTGCTTTGCTGAAGGATGAGAATTGGAGCTCACTACTCCACATCATTCATAGGAAAACTTTTGGTATTAGCTTTTAATTACTTTACTTGTCACAAGTCAATTCAGATTTTATATTTCTTCTTGAGTCAGGTTTGATAATTTATATATTTCTAGGAATTTGTCCATTTTTACTAATGTGATTAATATTTTGGCAGAAGTTGCTCAGTTCTTGGATAGTATAGCATATGATTTACCCTGTAAAAGGTCTATGTGTGCTTAGGAAGAATGTATATTCTGCAGTCATTGGGTGCATCATTTTGTACAAGTCAGTTAGATTGAGTTGGCTTATAGCACTGTTCCAGTTTTCTACATCTTGTTGATGTTATGTCGACACTCAATTATTCAATTATTGAGGAAAAGATATCCACTTTTCAATTCAATTATTCAACTACCGAGAATAGGATATTGAAATCTTCAGCTATTATTGATGAATATTCTATTTTTGCTTTCGGTTGTCAGTTTTTGTTTCATGAATTTTAAGGCTCTGCCATTAGATGCACATTTTTATAACTGTTATGTCTTCCTGATGAGCTGACCCTTTCATGATTATGAATTGTCTCTCTTTGTATCTAGTAATATATTTTGATGTAAGGACTATTTTGTCTGATATTAATATAGCTACTCTAATCCTCTCATGGTCACTGTTGTCTGGGATGAGCTGACCCTTTCATGATTATGAATTGTCTCTCTTTGTATCTAGTAATATATTTTGATATAAGGACTATTTTGTCTGATATTAATGTAGCTACTCTAATCCTCTCATGGTCACTGTTGTCTGATATATCCATTTTCATTGCTATACTTTCAGCATAGTTGTATCTTTCAATCTAACATGACTTTTGCAGAAAACATATAGTTTGTTTTTGCCATTATTATACAATCTGATCATCTTTGTCTTTTGACTGAGGTATTTAGAACATTCACATTTAATATAATTACTGATATGATTGGATTTGCATGTGCCATTTTGCTATTTGTACCATTTTCCCTGTTTCTTTTTTCTTTTTTTAATTTAATTTTATTTTAGTTCTCAAAATACATTGCACTTGATTTTCATGCCCCTTTACCCATTCCTTTCCATCCTCTCCCTGCCCCCCCCCAACATCATATCTGTGCACTTGGCTTACATAGTTCAAGGAATTTTTGTGGTTATTCTGTCATCTTCCCACCACCCTTTATTTATTTGTGTATTTATTTGTTTATTAATTTTTAGCTCACACAAATATGTGAGATCATGTGGTATTTCTCTCTCTGTGCCTGACTTGTTTCACTTAATATAATTTTCTCTAAGTCCCATCCATGTTGTTGTGCATGGTAGTATTTCATTCTTTTTTGTAGCATGGTAGTATTCCATTATGTAGATGTACCACAGTTTCTTTATCCACTCATTAGATGATGGACATTTCGGCTGGTTCCAGCTCTTGGCTATTGTATATTGGGCTACAATAAACACTGGAGTACAGATATCCCTTCAGCATGATGATTTCCATTCTTCTGGGTTTATTCCCAACAGGGGAATCGCTGAGTCATATGGTAGATCTATCTGTAATTCTTTGAGGAACCTCCATACCATCTTCCATTAAGTCTGCACCATTTTGCAGCCCCACCAACAGTGGATAAGAGTTCCTTTTTCTCCACAACCTCTCCAGCACTTATTGTTCTTAGTCTTTTGGATGTTAGCTATCCTAAATGGAGTGAGATGGGATCTCAGCGTGGTTTTGAATTGCATTTCTTGGATGCTGAGTGATATTGACCACTTTTTCATTTTTCTGTTGGCCATTTGTATATCTTCCTTTGAGAAATGTCTGTTCAGCTCCTTTGCCCATGTTTTAATTGGGTTATTTGTTTTTTGTTGTAAAGTTGTTCGAGTTCCTTGTATATTCTGGATATTAATCCTTTGTCGGATGTATATTTAGCAAATATTATCTCCCACTCTTTTGGTTGTTTTTTCTCTCTGATGACTGTTTCTTTTGCTGTTCAGAGGCTTTTTAGTTTGATATAATCCCATTTGTTTATTTTACTTTTAGTTGCCTGTGCTTTTGGGGTCCTATTCATGAAGTCTGTACCCACTACTATTTCCTGGAGTGTTTTCCCTATGTTTTCTTTAAGGAGTTTTATTGTTTTGGGGTGTTTATCTAATTCTTTAATCCATTTTGAGTTGATTTTGGTATATGGTGAAAGATACGGGTCTAGTTTCATTCTCCTACATATGATTATCCAGTTTTCCCAGCACCATTTGTTGAAAAGGCAGTCTCTTCCCCAGTATGTAGACTTGCTGCCTTTGTCAAAGATCAGATGGCTGCAGGCAAATGGGTTAATTTCTGGTTCTCTATTCTGTTCCAGACATCTGTGTGTCTGTTTTTATGCTAGACCATGCTGTTTTGGTTATTATAGCTTTGTAATATAGTTTAAACTCAGGCAGTATTATGCCACCAGCTTTACTATTTTTTTTTCTTTTTTGCTCATGATTGCTTTGGCTATGTGTGGTCTTTTGTTGTTCCATATAAATGTCTGGATAGCTTTTTCCATTTCAGAGAAAAATGTCATTGGAATTTTGGTGGGGATTGCATTGAATTTTTAGTTCACTTTGGGTAATATGGACATTTTCACAATGTTAATTCTTCCAATCCAAGAGCGTGAGATATCTTTCCATCTTCTTGTGTCCTCTTTAATTTCTCTCAACAGTGGTTTGTAGTTCTCTTCGGAAGGTTTTTCACATCCTTGGTCAGCTTTATTCCTAAATATTTTATTTTTTTGGTGGCTATTGTAAATGGGCTAGCTTTCTTGATTTTTCTCTCTGCGTGCTTACTATTGGAGTATAGAAATGCTACTGATTTTTGTGTGTTGATTTTGTACCCTACAACTTTGCTGAAATCGTTTATCAAGTCTAGGAGTTTTTTTATAGAAGCTTTAGGCTGTTCAATATATAGGATCATATCATCTGCAAAAAGGGACAGCTTGAATTCATCCTTTCCAATCTGGATGCCCTTTATTTCCTTCTCTTCTCTGATTGCTCTGGCTAGCACTTCCACCATTATTTTGAATAGGAGTCGTGAGACTGGGTATCCTTGTCTACTTCCTATTTTTAAGGGAAAAGTTTTCAGCTTTTCCCCATTCGGGATGATATTGGCAGTGGGCTTATCGTATATGGCTTTAATTATGTTGAGATACTTTCCATCAATGCCTAACTATTAAAGAGTCTTTATCATGAAAAGATGTAGCATTTTGTCAAATGTTTTTTCCTCATCAACAGAGATGATCATTTGGTTTTGCCTTTGTTTTTATTAATGTGTGTTTCACATTTATTGATTTGTGTATGTTCAACCAACCTTGCATCCCTGGGATGAATCCCACTTGTTCGTGGTGTATAATTTTCTGTATGTGTTTTTGTATTCTGTTAGCTAGTATTTTACTGAGGATTTTTGCATCTATATTCATCAAGGATATTGACCTGTAGTTTTCTATTTTTGATACATCTTTGTCTGGTTTTGGTATCAGGGTGATATTTGCCTCATAGAATGAGTTCGGAGAATGGCCTCTGTTTCAATTTTTTGGAATAGTTTGCAGAGACTTGGTATCAGTTCTTCTTTGAAGATTTGGTAGAACTCTGCAGTGAACTCATCTAGTCCTGGGCTTTTCTTTGTTGGGAGCCTTCTGATAACTGCTTCAATCTCTTTACTGTTATTGGTCTGTTCAGATTTTATATATCTTCTTGCCTCAGTTTTGGTAGCTTGTATGCATCCAGAAATTCATCCATTTCCTCCAGATTATCAAATTTGTTGGCATATAGATGTTTATGGTATTCTCTAATGATTCCTTGTATTTCTGAGGTGTCAGTTGTAATATCTTTTCCATTTCTAATTTTTGTTATTTGGGTCTTCTCTCTTCTTAGTCTTGCTAAAGGTGTGTCGATTCTATTAATCTTTTCAAAGAACCAACTTTTGTTTCACTGATCTTTTGCATTGTTTTTCATGTTTCTATTTCATTTTGTTCTGCTCTGATCTTAATTATTTCTTTCCATCTACTAACTTTAGGTTTGAATTGTTCTTGTTTTTCTAGATCTTTACGGTGAAGTGTTAGGTTATTTATTTGTCATCTTTCCATTCTTCTGAAGTAAGCACTTAATGCCATAAACTTCCCCCTTAAAACTGCTTTTGCAGTATCCCACAGGTTTTGGTATGATGTGTCATTATTTTCATAAGTTTCAAGAAATTTTTTGACTTCCTGTTTAATTTCTTCTTGGACCCACATGTCATTGAGTAGAATGTTGTTTAATTTCCATGAGTTTGTATAGTTTTCAGAGTTTCATTTATTATTGATTTCTAATTTTAATCCATTGTGATCAGAAAAAATACACAGAATAATTCCAATTATTTTGAATGTGTTGAGACTTGCTTTGTCACCTTACATGTGTTCTATCCTGGAGAATGTTCCTTGTGCTGATGAGAAGAATGAATATTCTGAGGTTGTTGGGTGGAATGTTCTGTAGATATTTGCCAAATCCAATTGCCCTAAAGTATTTTTTAGATCTTGTGTTGCTCTGTTGATTTTTTTGCCTAGATGATCTGTCCAATGATGAGAGTGGGGTGTTCAGTTCTCCCACTATTACGGTGTTAGTGTCTATTTTCTTCTTTAGGTCTAATAGAGTTTGTTCTATAAATCTGGCTGCTTCAACATTGGGTGCATATATATTTATGACTGTTATGTCTTCTTGATGGATAGAACCTTTTATCATTATCTATTGGCCATATTTATCTCTTTTAATGGTTTTTGCTTTTGGTTTTAAGTCTATATTATCTGATATAAGAATAGCTACTCCAGCTCCATTTTCATTTCTACTTGCATGATATATCTTTTTCCATCCTTTAACTCTTAGTCCGTGTTTGTCTTTACAGGTCAAATGAGTCTCTTGGAGACAGCATATTGTTGGGTCCATCTTGTTAATCCAATCAGTCAGTCTGTGTCTTTTGAATGAGGAATTTAGTTCCTTTACATTCAGAGTTATTATTGAAAGGTTTTGATTTACTCCTAGCATTATACTGATTTTTGTTTAGATGTCTTAAGTATCTTTTGTTCCCTTCTTTCAAATTTTCTGTTTGTCTTCTGTATTTGTTGGTTTCTTGGGGTGATAGATAAACTATTTTTTTCTCTCTTTTGTAGCATTCTTGTTTTGCTGGTAGGTATTGTTCTTTCTTGTGTATTCATGATTGTGATGATTGTTTTTGTGGTATCATACCCAATATTTCCTTGAGAATTTCTTGTAGGGCTGGTCATGTGGCAGTGAACTCCCACAGTTTTTGTTTGTCTGAGAAATATAGTATTTGTCCTTCATTTCTGAAGGATACCCTTGCTGGGTAAAGTATTCTTGGCTAGCAATTTTTGTCCTTTAGTGTTTTGAATATATCATCCCATTCTTTTCTGGGGTTTAGAGTTTTTGATGAAAAGTCTGATGTTATTCTGATTGGGACTCCCTTATAGGTGACTTGCCACTTCTCTCTTGCAGCTTTTAAGACTCTCTCTTTGTCTTTGATTTTTGTCAGTTTGATTATCACTTGTCTTGGAGAGGACCTTTTTGGGTTGAATGTGTTTGGTGATCTTTGGGCTTCTTGAATCTCTGAATCTGTGACTTTCCCTATACCTGGGAAGTTTTCTGCTATCATCTCATTGAGTATGTTTTCAATGCCATTTCCTTTTTCCTCCCCTTCTGGAATACCCATGATTTGGATATTTGAACACTTAAAGTTGTCAGTTTTCTCGCTTAAATTTTCTTCAATTTTTTAAATTCTTTTTCTTTTTTCTGGTCTGCCTTGATAATTCAAACAGCCTGTCTTCAAGGTCAGAGATTCTCTCTTCTGCCTGTTCAATTCTGCTGGTTAAACTCTTTGTTGTATTTTTTATTTCACCGAATGAATCCTTCAGTTCCACAAGCTCAGCTACATTCTTTTTCAAGGCATTGATTTATTGGTACATTTCTTCTTTCAGATCCTGTATGTTTTTTCTCATTTCATTGTGTTGTTTCACTGAGTTTTCTTGTATCTCATTTAGTTTCCTTAGAATAGTTATTCTAAATTCCTTGTCTGTCATTTCAAAGACTTCCTGTTCTATAGGATCTAGCACTTGTATGTTATGGTGGCGATGCACGTTCTTCACTTTTCATATTTCTAGTTTCTTTCCTTTCATGTTTTGTCATTGTGGCCAGGGGTATCCCTGTTCACTCGTTTCACCCCAATGTCTGGCTTAGATCCTGAAGGGTCTGCTGCTTCTGGACAGCAGAAACTAGCCTGGACCAGAAGTCTCACCCCTCCAGCCTTCACCGCTGGTCAGGCATGATGGGAATCCAGAGACTTTCAAGTCGCTCACGGAGATGGACAGCCTGGGCCAGAAGTCTTGCCCCACCTGTATTCACCAGCCTGTCTGGCTTGGGGCTTGGGCACCCAGAGCCTCTAAGGTCACTCATACGGATGGGACAGCCTTGGCCAAAATTCCCACCCTGTCAGCCTTCACCAGCTCACCTGGCTTGGGGCTTAGGAACCCCTGCCACTCAGGTTGCTCACAGAGGTGGATGGACTGCACCAGAAGTCCTGCCCCACCTGCATTCACCAGCTTCTCTGGCCATTCGCAGAGATGGGATGGCCTGGGCAAAAATTCCCACCCCATCAGACTTCACCAGCTCATCTGGCTCAGGTCTTGGGAACCTGTGCCTCTCAGTTCACTCACGGAGATGAGACAGCCTGCACCAGAAGTCCCGCCCTGGCCCCACCTGCCTTCTCTGGCCGGTAGGCTTGGGGCATGTGGGCCCCAAAGCTCTAAAGTCTCCCTACCAAATGGGGAGCAACCTGAACTGGGGTCCCACGGCGGGCGGCTCCTGTCTGCTCTAGCACAGATTTCAGGTCCTCTGTCACTGCTCCTCAAAAGCTGCAAATTGGCCACTCTGTGGGAGAGAGTGACACCAGGAACTGACTACTCCACCATCTCGACCCCTCCCCGCATTTCCCCTGTTTCTATGTGTATTCTGTTTTCCCTGTTTCTCCTGTACTACCTCCTTTTGAATTAAATATTTTTCCATACTGTTTTAATTCCATTGTTAATTTTTTACTCTTTTTTGTTGTTGTTGTTATTTTCCTCATGGTTGCTCTAGAGATTACAATATGCATCTTAATTTATCACAATCCACTTCAGATTAATATTAACTTAATTTTGGTAAAATATAGAAACTTTGCTCTAATATATCTTTATTCCTTCACCCTCATTTGTGCTATTGTTGTCATATGCTCATTTAGTCCATCTATGTATGTTACAATCCAAACACTCTTTTACCTTTTAAAGAAGATAAGAGAAAAAATGAGGAAAAAAAACTGTATTTCTACAGAGTCTTTTATATCAATCCATGTATTTACTGTTTCTGGTGCCTTTATTTCTTTCTGTGGTTTCATATTACTATCTGGTGTCATTTTCCTTCAGCCTGATGAACTTTAGTATTTCTTATAAGAAAGGTCTGCAGTTTTCATTTATCTGGGAATGTCTTTATTTCACCTTAATTTTTAAACCTTTTAAAAAATAGTTTTCCTAGGTATTGGATTCCTGTTTGGAAGGTGTATTTTTTTGATTGCTTTTTGGTTTTTTGTTCTTTTTCTCTTTCAGCACTCTGAATGTCATTCCACTACCTTCTAGCATACAAACTATCAGATAATAAGGTACCCATCAATCATATGGATACTCCTATGTATGTTATAATTCATTTACTCATTTTTCTCTTGCTGCTTTCATAATTTTGTCTTTGTTTTACAACAGCTTCAGTGTTTTGTGAATCTCCTTGTATCTATCTAATTTATGGTTCTTTAAGTCTCTTAGATGTATAGATTAATGTTTCTAATCAACTTTGAGAATAATTTGGCCATTATTCCTTCAAATAATTATTCTCTTTCTTTGCTGTCTCTCTGTAACTACTATTACACACATGTTGGTATGCTTATTCTTGCCCCACCAGTCTCTGGGGGATCTGTTCATTTTTCTTCAATCTTTTTTCCTTCTATTCTTTAGAATGAATAATTTCTATTGATGTATCTTCAAGTTCACTGACTCTTTCTTATGATATCTTTCACTTGTCGTTGAGACACTCTCATAGGTTTTTCATTTCAACTACTGCACACTCCAACTCCAGAATGTTATAATTTCTATCTCCTTATTGAGAATCTCTATTCACTGATTCATTGTTGTGATGCTTTCCTTTAATTTTTTAAACATTTTCCCTTTAGTTTCTTGAATATATTTATAATAGCAATATAATATAATGCTCTAAATTATATGCTAAATTCAACATTTGGAAACACAGTGACAATTTATATTGACTGCCTTTTTTTTAACTAACTAAATAAAAAGTAACTGACCTAAAAAAGGAATAGCATGACACAAGTCTCTCTGAAAACTGCTATTGTATTTCCAGGCATAACTTTAAAAAAAAAAATCAACAAAACCAAGAAGTTAGAACTGGCCATTTCAATCTTTTTTTTTTTAATTGAAACATATTGATTGTACATACTTAGAGGGTACAGAGTCATATTTCAGTACCTGTATACGATATGTGCTGATCTATTTGGGGTAATTAGCATACTCATTACTGCAAAACTTAGTCTTTTCTTTGTGATGTGTACATTTGATCTCCTCTCTCCTAGATGTTTGGTAACATGCAGTAAATCATTACTAATTATAAATTCCTGGGTCAGCTATACACAAATAAGACTTATTTTTCCTACCTAGCTGTAATTTTGTGTCTGTTAACCAGCTTCTCACTATCTTCCTTCTTCCCTTGCCTTTCCCAATTTTAATAACCACAGTTATTCTCTCTATTTTTAACAGTTCAACTTACCATTATTTGTTTGTTTTTTTAGTTCCCACTTGAGTAAGTACATGTGATACTTTTCTTTCTGTGCCTAGCTATTTCACTTAATATAATATTCTCCAAGCTCATCCATGTTGCTGCAAATGGCAGAATTTCATTCTTTATTATGGTTGAGTAGTATTCCATTGTGTATATGTACCACATTTTCTTTATCCAATCATCTATGGATGGACATTTAGTTTGGTACTATATCTTGGCCATTGTGAACAGAGCTTCAATAAACATGACAGTCCAGGTATCCCTTCAACATGATGCTTTTCATTGCTTTGGGCATACACCCAGTAGCAGGATTACTGGATCAGACGGTACGTCTATCTGTAATTGTTTGAGAAACCTCCAATACTGTTTACCATAATGGCTGTACTAATTTACAGTCCCACCAGCAACATATAAAATTCCCCTTTCTCCACATCCTTGCCAGCATTTGTTATTTTCTGTTTTTTTGATAACGAGTGAGCCATGGGCCGGCCCTTAATGGCTTTCTCAAAGATCAGTTGGCTGTAAATACATGGGTTTATTTCTGTATTTTCTATTCTGTTACACTAGTCCCAAGTCATCTGTTTTTTAATGCCAGTACCATGCTGTTTTGATTACTATAGCTTTGTAGTATAATTTGAAGTCAGATACTGTAATGCTTCCCACTATACTCTTTTTTGCTCAGGATTGCCTTGGCTTTTTAAGGTATTTTCTTTTTCCATATCAATGTTAGGATTAATTTTTCTATTTCAGTTAAAAATATCATTGGTATTTTAATAGGGACTGCATTGAATATGTAGATCATTTCAGGTAGTATGGACATTTACACATTAATTCTACCAATCCATGATCATGGAATGTCTTTCCATTTTTTGTGTGTCCTTTTTAATTTCCTTCAGTAGCGATTTATAGTTTTCATTGTAGAGATATTTCACCTCCTTGGTTACATTTATTTCTAAGAGTTTTTGTTTTGTTTTGTTTTTTATTTTTTGTTTGTTTGGTAGCCATTGCAAATAGGATAGCTTTCTTGATTTCTTTTTCTTCTAGTTCATTGTTAGTGTTTAGAAACTCTACTGAAGTTTATTGTTTTTATATCCTACAACTTTACTGAATTTGTTTATCAGCTCTAAGAGTTTTTTTGGACAAGTTTTTAGGTTTTTCTATATATACAATCAGTCATCTGCAAACAGTGACAATTTTACTTCCTCTTTTCCAATTTGGATACCCTTTATTTGATTCTCTTTCCTAATTGCTCTGGCTAGAACTTACAGTACTATGCTAAATAGGAGTAGTGAGAGTGGGCATCCTTATCTTGTTCCTGTTCTTACAGGAAAAGCTTCAACTTTTCCCCATTCAGGATGATGTTAGCTGTGGGTTTGTCAAATATGGTTTTTATTGTGTTGAGATACTTTCTTTCTATACCTAATTTGCTAAGAGTTCTTATCATAAAGAGATGCTGAATTTTATCAAATATTTTTCCTGCATCTATTGAGATGATCACATGGTTCTTGTCTCTCATATTGTTAATGTGGTGTATCACATTTATTGATTTCCATATGTTGAACCATCGTTGCATCCCTGGGATGAATTCTACTTGGTCATGGTGTATATTCTTTTTTGATGTGCTGTTGGATTGTGTTTACCTTATTGAGAATTTTTGCACCTAATTTCATCAAGGATATTGACCTTTAGTTTTCTTTTTTTGTTGTATCTTTGTCTGTTTTGGGTATCAGGGTGATGCTGGTCCCACAGAATAAGCTTGGGAGAATACCCTCTGCTTTGATTTTTTGGAAAGGTTTGAGAAGAACTGGGATTACATCCTCTTTAAAAGTTTTGAACAGTTTGGCTTGAAGCCATTTGGTCCTAAGCTTTTCTTTGTTGGGAGGCTGCTGATTACTGGTTCAATATCATTGCTCATTACTTGTGAGTTCAGGCTTTCTATTTCTTTTTGGTTCTGTCTTGATAGGTTGTATGTGTCCATAAATGTATTCATTTCCTCTAGATTTTCAAATATTTTTGTGTATAGTTGTTCATAATAGTCTTAAATGACTCTTTGTATTTCTGTGGAATCAGTTGTAATGTCTCAATTTTCATTTCTAATTTTTGTTGTTTGGCCCTTCTCTCTTCTTTTCTTGCTTTGTCTAGCTACTAGTTTGTCAATTTTGTTTATCTGCTCAAAAAACAAACTTTTTTTCATCAATATTTTGTATTGTTTTTAGTTTCTATTTCATTTAGTTTGGCTGTGATCTTTATTATTTCCTTCCCTCTAATGATTTTGGGATTTGATTCTGACTGTTAGAAATACTATTTGCTCAGGATGAAGTATAAGGAAGAATCTTTGGGTTAAATAATGGATCCTGTAGATTATTCATGCTGAGATGGAAGGACAGAGAAGCCTAGAAAGTCTTAAATTAGCACTACTGATTTTTATATTCCCAGAGAATAATTCTGAGGGGTGAAACTATTTCCAGGGGATGAGAGTTAGACATAAGGATGAGACACAGGAATTAAAAGAAGAAATTTTGTTACACAGAGAAATCAAAATAAGAGGATTTGGAGACACATGAATCTATTGCTGCACAGTTTACCCCAAAATTAACTCCAGGTTAATTTAAATTCATGAATTTACAGTGTGGTGGTTTAAAGATGGGGAGGTGGATTTGAAGAGTCTCAGTGAGAATATTTGGTCTGCCCAATATTTCATTCATTCTAACCTTGAGGAGCTTTTGATCTTGCATTGGTAAAATGAGAATAATGATAATATCCATCCACTAGAAATACTGATATGATTAAAGTAAATGATGTATGTACTATCCCTAGCACAGTGCCTGGCACAGAGATAGCACCCCATAAAGGTTAGATACTATTATCATTCCTCTGATCATCTTTACAACAGCTAGTAGTTAGTAGGTGCCTACTGTATGTCAGAACTTATACAGGGTTCTGAGGATACAGCAAGTGAACAAGATGGACACAGTCCATGCCATTCTGGAATTTATAATCTGACAGGTAAGAGGGCCAGTTAACTTCTCTGTCTAGGGTATGCAGAGGGGCCTGCTAGATAATAACTAAATAGAGATTATCTGATGACAGAGCAGGGGTTTCGTACTAATGGACATATAGGATTATTCCTTGTTTAACAAAATCTGACTAGTGAATTATGCATTTATCAATTATAGTGGAAATAAAACCTGGAGCTACGTAAAAGACTTTGTGGTCTGTGTCCTGCAAAGCTGACCCCACAGGCATGGACATCATATCACCTCTGTAAGTATGAGGCCTTGGGAGTGCTCGGCCTCCAAGAAGTTGCAGAGTTAGTGGATATTTAGCCTAGAGAGGACTTTGTGCCCCTTGCAGCTATTTCTGTGAGTGTTTGTTTGTTTGTCTCTTTGTTTTTTAGCCGGAAGAAACCATGTGGTAGAAGCAGAGAAAGTAATTTAGTTACAACTCCTGATACAGCACTTCTTGCTCATCTTCTCCTAGAGAATGCCCCAATATTGTGCATTTCTCAATCCTCCTATGTCTTCCTTCCAGATTTTCATAGCTGAGTCCATTGGTGCTCCCCATGCATAAGTTTCATTCAGCCCTGCTCCCAAAACCAGTTTTGAAGACTCACACTCAAGCAACCTCAACATTCTCTGAGCTGGGCTTTGACTTGGGTCACCCTTTGAGACCTAGGGTCTGAATACTGCCCTCAGTGGGCTCCAAACTGTTGCCCAGGTCTCTCCTGCTGCAATTTAGACTTAGGATCAGGTTCCCCCATGAAAATACCTCATCTTCTCTGCTGTCCTCCATATTGTAGCACCACTCCTCCCTTGTGTGCCCAATAAGCTTCTGCTGGGTTCCTCCTCCCTTGCTTCCTCTTCCAAGCCTACCTGCCCGCTGGACATACACATTCTGTGGGCCATTAATTCTATTATATGGGACCCCTTGTTTCTCCCAGTGCTAAGTATGTGTCTGAATAGGGAAATGCTGCTGTTTCTTGTTCCTCTTCACTCTTGCTTCCTCTTCCAAGCCTACCTGCCCGCTGGACATACACATTCTGTGGGCCATTAATTCCATTATATGGGACCCCTTGTTTCTCCCAGTGCTAAGTATGTGTCTGAATAGGGAAATGCTGCTGTTTCTTGTTCCTCTTCACCATACCTTAAGAGATAGCATCATCACCATCCTGCCCTAAAGGTTGTGTTAATCCCTCCTTCTCTTGGCCTGGTAATGTTGCATGAAGCTGGAATACCTCATACTCTAGTATATAATTATTTTTAGCTCTGGGTGTTTAAATGCCTAAAAGAAAGGTTCCTTACAACCCTCCACTACACAGATGAAATTAATTGTCAAAATACTCTTCTGCCTATGTTAGTATTTAAAATCTTTGGGCTTATTTGTGGTTAATAAGCACAATTATCTATATAGTATCTTCCCATAAAAGAAACTCTCCTCTACCACACACAGATATCTGGATTTTTGTTATCCAACATTTCTGGTTATTCCCCTTTATTTGAATATAGCATCATATCTTGTAATTACCCAGCACCTTTCATCCTTTGGGTTTAGACCATAAAGATAATGACGGTGACAACTACTGTAATAACCATTTATCTAACACTTTGTATTTGAAAAACACTTTACAATGAGCAATTAGTTATTCTACCCCTGTGAAGTGGTTACATATCATTAACCATTTTTCTAGATGAGGAAACATACACAAAATAATGAATCTGTCCTAATTCATAAAAATATTAATGACTTTTGGCTAAAGACAGAGCTGCATCAATAAGGAATAATGTAAACCTAAGGGACCTTTGAGTGGCCTTCTACATGGATATATAATGCCTGTGATCGGAGCCCTGAGATCTCCTTGAATTTGTTGCCATTGAGAACTGGCACGATTCATTTGTCCCTATAACCTACTGTATATCTCCAGTTTGGGAGTGGGGCACAGTAATTGAAGGCAGCTCCAAAGAATGAAACAGCACTCTTAACAGAGCTAACGTTGAAAACATTATAAAAGTGGCTCCCAAAGAAACTGCCTCACCTTGTATTCCTGTAGAACCATATCAGATGTAGTAAAGGAAACCATGATTTGCCATAAACTGAAGGAATATAATCTAATGATCACAGAACACAATAGAAAGAAAGAAAGAAAGAAAGAAAGAAAGAAAGAAAGAAAGAAAGAAAGAAAGAAGAAATCTAATGACCACAATAATACATTGAACTTTCAGAAGGAGAGAACAAATCTAAGGATACTAGAGATGGTGGGGAGGAAGGAAGAGGGGTTGGGGAGTGATTGGTCAGGTAGGTAAGGAGCATAAAGAACAATTATGATTTGTAAAAATGAATAAGCTAATAATAATAATAGTAATAATAAAAAGAGAACACAATAAGCTTGACCTGCAGTATTCTGCTTGAACTTTTATTTCCTACTCTGCACTTACAAGTCATATTCGGAGACTTTCTGGGGATAAGAGACAGATATTTTAAAAAGAAGCTCAATAAACTTCTTTTGAATACTTTTGAAAAGATTTGCCTTTAACACAAGTAGATAAGCTACATGAGCATTATACTATAGTTACTATGTAATTAGGAAGATATACAGACACATCCTGGCACCTGTTAGAGTATTTCCTAACTTTAATATATTTGTTTTTAGATATAAATCTGTACTTCCAAGCATTTAGGTCCCATTTACCTAGCCAAACACAGTGAGAGAGCTTATAAGAGTCCATAATTTTACCAGGAATTTCCACATTTGAAAAGAGGACTTTCATTTTTTATTATTGAATTTTTTTGCAATTTCTTCATTTATATCTTTGAGCATGATTTACTAATCTAAACATTACTTGAAAGAATAAGTTAACCTTTACATTTTTTAAAAAGTCAATTATAAAGCAAACATACAAAAGTAATGTAAAATAATATTTACCAATTATAAAACTAATGTTAAAAACACAATTCCTAAAAATCAAAAGCAAAATGGAAACAAATGAACTTAAAAAATTATCCAGTTGAGAGCATAAACACAATTTTTTATTTTATTAAATCTTAAGCTGAAAAAAATAGAAAACTATTGCATGATAAAACTTGTATACATATTAGTAATATGAGGTCATTGGCAAGTTACTTCTAATATTTAAAAGATGAGTTATTAATATATTAAAATCATATATGTACTGCAAAATCAAAATATCAAAAAAGAGAAAGATTTAACTGGTTACATACCTTCAGTACGGCAAAACACAAATGAAGAAATAAACTTTTCCTCTTTCCACGTGATCTATGCATACTCTGTGTATTTCAGTTCCCCATCTACACAAATATACATTGTTTTCTTTATTCTCCATTTAAAGAAAATTGTGAGATCCTGGCTATATGAGCTTTTTTTTTTTTTTAAGTGTGAGGGTACTTCAAAAAGTTCATGGAAAGAGTCACATTATCTTTTAATTCTATTTTTCCACGAATTTTGTGAAGTACCCTCATAATTAATGTATAAATACACATATGATCCTAAGGTAGCCTGCTACAAGCCTTTTTTTAAGTTCTGGGTTTTCTTTTTTTTTTTAATGATTCAAAGATAAAGAGATGAGCTTTCCAAAGCAAACTGGTTCGTCAAAACTGAAATATCTAAACATATTGAGAATCTAGGATGAAAGATAGTAACATCTCAAAATTAAAATATTTTACTCAGCACCTACAGCATGTGGTAGAAGCAGCCAGGGCAATAAAGACAAATTAAGAAATTCCCTGCTCTCATGAAGTTTATTCCCTAACTGGGGGAATATACCCTTACTGGTCCAGCCAGCTATGGCTACAATGGCAAGAAACACTTAATCTGCACAGGGCTGCCCCTTCAACAGTGTTTTTAGGTGGGAGTTTCACTTATAAGAGGGAGGAGATACTCAGTAAATGTGATAAATAACTTTAAAATTAAGCTTTAGAATAAAGGGATCATAGTAACCAAATTAGAGGTAGAATAAACAAGGCATATCCTTGGAATGGCCATTACAATAGAAGAGTTCAAGGTAGTTGCATGGCTTGAATTTTGAACCATCTCCTACCCTCCTCCACCAGAAAGAGCATTTGGAAGGCTTAATGAAAAACAGCAGGCAAGATCAGGGCAACTAGAGCTGGGTTAAACTTCTAAAAATGGGAACTGGGCAAAATCATGTGGAATGAACATAAAAATCCAACCAGTGTGGGCAGCTGCACAGATGGTCCCTAGACTGAAGTGCAGGTGAGGTAATCAGAGAGGCAAGGCAGGGAGGAGCTTGTGTTGGTGATGACCAGCAGACTTTGCCCAGGTTGCCCTGATGGAAGTTTGCTGCAGCCACCACCAGCACCAAAGTTCTTTTCTTCAGTTCTGCCCTCATACTTTTCACACCATGTTAAGTTGCATACCTGGACTATCAGGAAACTGCTTAACTAAGGTCTGGATAAAATCACAGCAGAACAGCGAGGAGGCTGGCTCAGGCAGAGCAAGATATCTCTATCAAACAGTAGAAAATATATCTGAGAGGACCATTTCCTTCTGATCCTTGAAAACTGCTCCTCATCCTTCAAAACTGCTCCAGTGCCACTTCTTCTGGGACAGCTTCCCTGGCCACTCCAAGATGTTGACTTCCTTTTTTCTGCTTTATTTTCTCTGTATGAGGGTCCTTTTCAGTTTTTAAGACATTTAATGTGTAAAAATATATTTATACCACTGAATGCACCTAGTTCTAGGAATCATTGCACCCTCAGTGTCAAGCAAGACTAGTATATAAGAGGTAATCAATAATTACTGTTGATTGAGAAAGAGAAAAAGGAAGGAAAGACGGAAGGAGGGAAGGAAGGAAGGGGAAGGGAGGGAGGGAGGGAGAAGGAAGAACAAGGTAGGTTATTTCACTGTGTAACTGAATGTCGTCAGACCTGGCCTGGCTCCTGGTCCCTAAATCCCCACTTCCCTCTTTATTCTCACATCTGGGCCTCCTGATTTCCTCTAGAAGGCTTAACAACATGCAGTACCCAGAATCAATCCCACCTGAGGCAGTCAAGATTCAAACATTATTTTCTATGGTCTAGCACCACATCCCTTCCTGCAGCTCTGCTTCCTGCCTGAGCAAAAAGGCTTACGCCCCTGGGTTTCTCTTGCCATGCTGCTCTCTCCCAGGACTGAGACTCTTGCTATTCCCCAGGGCCTTGGCTGGGACTCCTGTACCTGCTGAGCACAGGCAGCTGGCTAACTCACTTCAAACTATTATGCTTAACTGACTCTCTTCAGGGGCAACCCCCAACACCCTACCCCCTATTAACTGGCTTTGGTTCCTTGCTATTGACCATTATTCTAGATTCCTCCCAGCATGCCCAAGGTCTGGCCACATCTGGAGGTTTAACCAGAGTGAAACACAGAATCACTACGGAGATTTTGAGCAATGGAGTGATATACCAGGAAAGACCATTGTACGTGCAGGGAGGGAGCACTCCACTCTGCTTGTGAATGTTTAAGAAGTAATTTATGAAAGCATTCCCTCTTAAACACATTCAAAAAGCCCTTGAAACATTTGATCTTCATTTAGGAATTCTGGGTAGTAACTCAGAGTTTTTGTGAACAGGGTACTTTTCAGGATATCTGTTCTGCCTTTTAAGGAAGGCATCCCATGCTCATTCTATTAATGTTAAAGTATTATTTTCATTAAAAAAGATCCATTCTAGGAGAATCTTTGGAATATGTGAAAGAATGTGGAGAATTATAATTGCTCTGATAATTCAGCTGAACAGAAACCATGACTGATGACAAGGAAAAGACTGTGTTTATCACCAAATTAATAATCAATAATGAGACACAGTAGTTACTCAATTAATATTTGTTGAATGAATGAATAAATGTGTGCACATATGTGTGTGTGTGCATAGAAATAGATGATGGGTGGCTGGAGATGCACTGATGGTGTCTGTTATATGACAGCAAATAGTTTATGGTTTCACTCCTTTTGAAGCATCACTTTGGTACCCCACACACATTGCCTTAATGTGTAATGGACATTACTAACAAACAAGCACTAGGAATTCTCTTTTGCAAGTAGAACTGTCCAAACAAGTTCAGAGGAGCAGTTACTAACCTGAGGCCACTGAACACTGTCCACCTTTGGGCCCACTTTAAGGGGTACAAGGAGAGCCAGGAGCCTTCAGAGGTAGAGAAGGCCCTGAGTATGTGCTCTGTTCTCCTTCTAGACAAATGGCTTTCCATGCATTCCACCTGGGGCTGAATGTTTACTTAGTATCTGCTTACACTTAGAGTTTTTTAAAATTAACCTGCCATAGAATCATCTCAGGAATAAGGTATAGAATTGCAGAGTTGATATAAATAGGTATGTTTTATATAAATGTATTTTCATTTCATATATATGATTAAAATGGCAGTCATACAAAGTTATGCATAAAAAGGCCAACATTAAGTTGCCACTCTGTCAGGAACCGTCACTTCAGATGTCTAACATTATGCCTCAGGTACTTTGACAGACTGGACGAGAAAGCAAAAATCCCATAAACAATTTCCTGTTTGGGTTCTATTGGCAGGTTCTGGTTTTATGTTAACTATAGTGTCAATGAAAGATAAAAGATATTATCTAAGGTAAGAGTTTGTAAATTTTGTCCCTGTTTATTATATAATGACCTGAAAGGAATTGAGGAATTAACTCTATAATTCTGATTTCTCTTTCTAACTCTGCTTCTTTACATAATTTATGGCTGGCTACAATGATTTGTTTTTTATTATATATTCCAAAAGTACCAGCATCACAAGATCTTGTGAATGTAAAACATTCTTATTACATATTTAAATGAACACATATTTAAAATGCAATGTTTTCTAAGACTGAACCTCATATTAACAAAAAGGTATATGAATCTAGGCAGCAATCCAAAGGTACCATAAGACAGTACTGTTGCATGTTCTTTCAAATTATCAATAGAACCTGAAACTTGTGAAAATAAGCCAAGGAAAGCTTCATCCTTATCTCAACTGTGTGTTTTCCTGTCCTCTCATTCATTTTTCCTGGAGCAAATCTGAAAAGCAGAGGTATATTAAAAATTACAGAGCAAAGGCAAAGAGCCTTAGAGTGAGTCAAGAACACTGTCTTCTTCAAACTTTGCCTTTATAAGCTGTGCTATCTTGAAGAAGGAACTAAATATCCCTAATATCCCTCAACCATTAAAATACTAACAATAATAATACTAACAATAAATAATAACACTGGTATGATGTGAGCACTGACGCAGAGACAATGCCATGTATTTACCATGCCATTTCCTCTTCTTGGGGAATTGTGCAAGACTCATTTTCCCCAGCCTTCTTTATAGTTAGATTGGGGGTCACTTGCTGAATTCTAACCACTGAAATAGGAACAGAAGTGATGTAAACCATTTCCAAAAATGGCCTATCAATTTATCTCACAAGATCATCCACTCATTCTTCCTGTTATGTGATATCCTTAGCAGCCACTTATTACATGGTAGAGCTAGATGTGGAAACAGCCTGGGTCTCTGCGTCACCACTTGTTGAAAAGCCTGAATAGGAGAGTCACCAATCCTACTCAGACTAAGATCTGAGCAAGAAACAAACCTTATTTTATTAAGCCACTAAGATTTTTTTTTTTTTTTAACGATGACCTGTAAGGGGATCTTAACCCTTGACTTGGTGTTGTCAGCATCACGCTCTCCCAAGTGAGCCGTAGGCCAGCCCTGAGCCACTAAGATTTTAAAGATTATTTGTTATCACAACATAATATAACCTATCCTGACTAATAAAAGGACAAGATAAGAAAATAAAATTTACTTAAGTATATATTTATTTTCTCAATGTCCTATATAGCTACACAGGGTAGTGCTGGTAAT
>NW_007727985.1:348451-381909 GCF_000696425.1 Galeopterus variegatus | reverse complement strand
ACTTAAGTATATATTTATTTTCTCAATGTCCTATATAGCTACACAGGGTAGTGCTGGTAATGATGAAAAGCTTGTAAAAAAAATAAAATAAAATAACAGAACTTCAAAGTTTTTAAAAACATTAATTGAAAAGCTTCCTGAAAGGTGGAAACTAGTCACCATAGACCATCTGTAGACCAGCCATATACTAACTTTAGAAATTAGTATACATCTATCTCTGCTTTAACATATCTAGGACATGTAGACAGAAATAATTAATTATATCAAGCATTTCAACTGAAATGACTGAGTAGATGTGACCATATCAGCTACGAACTGCAGTTAGTGACACTAACTTCATAGAGAGATTGATCTCTAGCCCGAAGATGAAAATTCACACCAATGTAAAGTAATCATCTCACTTTAAAATCAGAACTGACGGGATGATTATGTGACCATTTTAAAAATATCTTTTTAGGAGACCTTGCTTCTTCATTATAAGCACTAAAAAAAGGGTCAAGAAAACACTAAGATTTTATGAATAATACAATTTTCTATACAATGATTTTGTCTAACTTTCACAATCCAGTACCATTTATATCAAATTTTGGGGGAAAGTCTCCTGAGGACTTAAAACATGGCACTTAAAGTCCCATTATTATTTTTGTATGTGGTGTCAAAGTTTCTCGATCAAATTGTTTAGTCAGTCAAAGAATTATTGCCTCTAGAGGCTTTTGAAGGGAGATTAATTCAAGTCAATAAAGGGAACTGTTGATTAAGTCCAAGAGAATTACATCAATTCAATTGCTCCTTATTAGAAGATTAAAAGCAGTTACTTTACAAACATCACTGAGAGGATTAAAGAGATTTGTCATAGAATCAAAAGGTCAAAAATCATTTCAGAAAAGACTAAAAATATTCCTTAAATTTAATTTTTAAATGCAGCTTTCTAAAACTCAGACATGTATTTTAGTGCAATCTTGACATCTCCAGAAGTGCATAAATTTAAACCTGTCAATGACCTACTTTAATGAAAGAAATTACAACTATCTTAAATACTTGTAATTTATCTTTATGACGGTACTGAACTGCTAATTTTAGAATTCAGAAATTAGAAATTAGTGCAAATTTAGAAAAATTAAACATCTGAAGGAAGACAGTAAAGCATGTACTTCAGGTAAACAGAAAACTGAGTTGGCCTATTCCTGAATGTCTTACCATTGCTAAAAATACACAATGTGACTTCTCACACAGGATAGAGGAACCATAAGAAAATACAAGCCCTGTCACTAGATTCAGTTTTTTGTTTTTGTTTTTTTTAATTTTACTTCTCAATATACACTGTAGTTGATTTTCACGCCCCCTTACCCATTCCTCTCTACTCTCCCCTCCCCCATATCTGTTCACTTAAATAGTTCAAGGAATGTTTGTGGTTATTCTGTCTTCTCCCCCTCCCCACCCCCTTGATTTGTTTGTGAGATTATTTATTTATTTATTTTTAGCTCCCACAAATAACTGAGAACATGTCGTATTTCTCTTTCTGTGCCTGACTTGTTTCACTTAATATAATTTTCTCTAAGTCCATCCATGTTGTTGTGAATGGTAGTATTTTGGGTTTTTTTTTACAACAGAGCAGTATTCCATTGTATAGATGTACCACAGTTTCCTTATCCACTCGTCTGATGATGGACATTTGGGCTGGTTCCAACCCTTGGCTATTGTAAATAGTGCTGTAATAAACATTAGAGTACAGGTATCCCTTCAGCATGATGATTTCCATTCCTCTCGGAATATTCCCAGCAGTGGGATAGCTGGGTCATATGGCAGATCTATCTGCAACTGTTTGAGGAACATCCATACCATTTTCCATAAAGGCTGCACCATTTTGCAGACCCACCAACAGTGTATGAGAGTTCCTTTTTCTCTGCAACCTCTCCAGCACTTATCATTCTCAGTCTTTTGGATATTAGCCATCCTAACTGGAGTGAGATCGTATCTCAGTGTGGTTTTGATTTGCATTTCCTGGATGCTGAGTGAGGCTGAGCATTTTTCATGTGTCTGTTGGCCATTCATATATCTTCCTTTGAGAAACACCTATTCAGCTCCTTTACCCATTTTTTAATTGGGTTATTTGGTTTTTTGCTGTAAAGTTGTTTGTGTTCCTTATATATTCTGGATATTAATCCTTTGTCAGATGTACATTTTGCAAATATTTTCTCCCACTCTGTTGGTTGTCTTTTCACTCTGTTGATTGTTTCTTTTGCTGTGCAGAAGCTTTTTAGTTTAATATAATCCCATTTGTTTATATTTCCTATAGTTGCCGGTGCTTTTGGGGTCCTATTCATGAAGTCTGTACCCACTCCTACTTCCTGGAGTGTTTCCCATATGTTTTCTTTAAAGAGTTTTATTGTTTCAGGATGTATATTTTATTCTTTAATCCATTTTGAGTTGATTGTGGTATATGGTGAAAGGTACGGGTCTAGTCTGTTTTTTACACACCAACTATGCATACACATATTTAAACAAAGCAGCTTGATAGTAGATGGATAACCACTATGGCATTTACATGAGATTCACTGCTTATCTCAGCCTCCACTCTCTCCTTCCTGTTTGTAAACAGAACACTGACTTTTTTGTTGAGCACATTGCTTCCTGGAATAAAAGACTATATGCCAGGAACGAACATTTGATCAAGTTCAGCATAACATGGGATTTCAGGGAAATCTGTTTAAAGGAAACTGATTCATCTTTACGGAACTACCTTTTAAAAAATTTTTTTTTCCTTTGCCACTACCCCTGACCTGTACCATATTTATGATGGCTAGAGCTCCAGCAGCCATCACTGGAGCCTGTGTGGGACCTTCCAGGAGCATTCACTAGAAGAGAAGAGCACAAAAGAAAAGGCTTGTGTCCTCAGTGATGCCATGCAATTACCACACAACTACTCCAGTCAACATCTAGAATACTTTTACATGACACAGAAATATGTTTCTTTCTTTAGCCTACTATTATCTTTTTTGTTATTAGCAGCTAAAATTATAACTAATATAATTAGTCATGTCAGTTTTCAGAAATAATCAAAACTCATAAATGAATCATCTAGATAATTTGTCTGTTGTTTTAACTTCCTGAATATGTAGATTCAATTTTAACTCTCCTTTATGCTATTAACAGTATTAATCAAATTTTTAAAAATACTAACATGTCTTTGAGAAAATTAGCACTATGCCTAGACAACGAGCTGAGGGTCGGCTGCAGCACCCTAGGCCCAGAAGCAGGAAAGAGAGGACACCCAGGGTCCAAGGCAAGGAGCTGTGGGCAGCAGCCTGCTTCACCTGGAAGCAGGCAAGACAGGGTCCTAGGCAAAGAGCTGAGGGTGGCAGCCTCCTATGCCCAGAAGTAGACAAGAGAGCAACTACTGGGATCCTAGGCAAGAGAGCAAGGGCAGTGCCCACTTCCCAAAAGTAGATAGAGCATGCCAAAAACACCACTTCTGTGTAGGTGCACCACAGCCACTGCTACAGTGATGGCTCAGTGCCACAGCAGCAGCCACAGCCACTGTGCAGGCAGCCTACCAGACACTTGACTGTGCTGACACAAGGAAAGTCACCAGGAGAGACCTGGTGAAAAAGAAGACTTCTCTCTCCTCAAAGCCTACTCCAGAGTAATAGAAGAAGCAACTGCTCTACTGGATGACCAGACATCAATGTAGAGGTACTAGAAAAATGAAAACCCAAGAAAATATGACACCTCCAAAAGAAAACAGTAATTCTTAAATACCAGACTCCAGAGGGCAGGAGAACATTGATATAAGAAGGAATTCTGAGCAACAATCTTAAGAAAACTCACTGAGATAAAAGAATACTCAGATAGACAACATAATGAAATGAGAAAAAAAAAATCTAGAATATGAAGGAGGAAATTCGTGAAGAGATTAATAACTTCAAAAAGAATGTAGCAGAACTCATGGAATTGAGGGCCAGCCCGGTGGCGCACTGGATAGTGTGCCACTTGGGAAGCGCGGCGGCGTTCCCGCCCGAGGGTTCGGATCCCACATACAGACTGGTTCCCGCTCACTGGCTGAGCGAGGCGCGGGAGCAGCACTGTGGGTTGCGATCCCGTTGCCGGTCCCCGGTCCGGTACGGGGGCAACACTGAGGGTTGCGATCCGTTGCTGGACATGGAAAAAGACAAAAAAAAAAAAAAAAGAACTCATGGAATTGAAAGATTCACTCAACAAAATGAAAAACACAACCTGATTAAGCAGCAGACAAAAGAATTTCTGATCTTGAAGATAGTCCTTTCAAAATAACCCAGGCAGGAAAAAGAAATGAATACAGGGTAAAAAAGAATTTTAAAAAATGAAGAAAATCTAAGAGAGCTAGCAGACAACCTTAGTGCACATACATTCAAATCATGGGTGCTCCAGAAGGGGAGGAGAAAGGAAAATTCATGGAAAACCTATTCAACAAAATAATAACATAAAACTTCCCACATATAGAGAGACACAGACCTTCAGATCCAGGAGGCGCAAAGATCCCCAAAGAGATTCAACCCAAAAAGATCCTCTCAAAGACACATCATAGTCAAACCAGCAAAGCTCAAAGACAAAGAGAGAATCTTAAAAGAAGCAAGAGGAAAGCGGCAAGTTACCTACAAGGGAGCCTTTATCAGACTAACATCAGACTTCTCTACAGAAACTACAGGCCAGAAGAAAATGGGATGATATGTTCAAAATTCCACAGGAAAAAAAACTGCCAGCCAAGAATACTATACCCAGCAAGGCTATCTTCAGAAATGAGTGAAAACTAGTGTATTTTCCAGACAAGCAAAAACTGTGGGAGTTCACCTCCACACAACCAGCACTACAATAAATCCTCAAGGAAGTCCTGCATCTAGAATCTGAAAAATGATAATCACTACCACGAATACGCAAGGAAGAACAAAACCCACAGGTAGAATGGAAAAGCAAATGAGAAAAAGAAAGAAAGTAAATCTTACCACCACAAAAAGCCATTGTGACCATGTAATCATGCTCCCACTTTATTTTTGATACTAGTAATTTTCGCCTGCTCTCATTTTCCTTGGTCAGTCTAGATAAAGGTTTGAAATTTTTGTTGATGATTTTATAGAATCAACTTTTGGTTTTGTTGATTTTCTCTATTGTTTTTAAATCTCTATTTCATATATTTCTGTCGTAATCTTTGTTACTTTCTACTTATATTTGCTTTTGGTTTAGTTTGCCCTACTTTTCCTATTTGGGATTTCTCTGATTTGAGAATGTTTTCACATTTTTAATATGTGTGTTTACAAGTATAATTTTTTTCAAAGCACTACATAAGCCTTGCATTCTACAGATTTCGATACGTTGCATTTTGATCTTTATCTCAAAGAACTCTCTAATTTCCCTGCGACTTTCATTTTTACCCATTCTTTATTTACGAGAGCATGTTTAATTTCCACACCTAAGTAAGTTTTCTAAATTTCCTTCTGTTATTGTGGTCAGAGAATATATTTTCTATGATCTTAGTCTTTTTTTTAAAGAAGGAAAGGAAAAATTTAAACAGAAAAACAAACAAACAAAGTTCATGGAAAGATTTCCATTACCTTTCAGTTCTATTTTTCAATGAACCTTTTTTTTTTTTTTTTTTTCCTTTTTGTCTTTTTTTTTACTGACCGGTAACGGGATCGCAACCCTCGGTGTCGCGCCCGTACCGGGGACCAGCAACGGGATCGCAACCCTCGGTGTTGCGCCCACACCGCGCTCAGCCAGTGAGCAGGATCCGGTCTCCACATGGGATCCGAACCCTCGGTGGGAGCGCCGCCGCGCTCCCAAGAGGTGCACTCTCCAGTGCGCCACCGGGCCGGCCCTCAATGAACCTTTTGAAGTGCCCAGTTTATATTCTGTTTTATTGATTTTTAGGCAATTTGTTTTGCTAAACATAGATATTTAATTTGCTTTTGATTTCTATTTATTAAATGGACTTGCTGATTTGCTTAGAAATTAATTTGCCTTTGGACAGTTTATTTATCTTTCTCTGTTGAAATTAATTTGATATTTGCATGCTTTTGGAAGACCTTCAGAGAGATATTTCAAATAATTGTAGAGATTATAAAATCAAATATGTAAATTTTAATAACTTTCACATCTTCCATTTTTTTGAAAATTTGAGCCAAACTTTCTACAGGGTATTTGGTTATTCATCTGTTATTCAGTTTATGTATTTGTTGTTTGAACAAATAAATGTACATATCCTTAAAAAAATAAAAATAAATAAAATTTTTAAAAAATTAGAGAAGATAACCCAATTTAGAGAGAGAAAAGAATGAAGAATATACAAACTAATACCTAAAAGGAAGCCATAAGTGAAATTGAATCAATATGTGTATCATAAAAAAAAGAAAATTAGCACTATGAACAATTTATTTTAGTAATGTTTTCTTCATGTATTGTAAGAGACTTAGATGGGAAAAATTACTGTGAATCCAACTCCTAAGGAAAATTTTCCCTTCTAATTCCCAGAAAACACAATAAATGGTACAATGAAAAACCTTGTAGATTAACATTTTCTAAAATAATTTAGGGAAAAGAAGAGAATTAGAAATTTATTAGTCCCTACTATTCTATTACATACCAGACATTTTTGTTTAATTCTCTCAGTAAACATTTTAGGTAGTTAATATTATCCCACTTTTTAAAGATAAAGAAACTGATACTTGAAGATATTAAATACTCTTTTATAGTCTGAAAACCATAAAACTCATAGTAAAGACCATAGTAAGTCCAACTTCAAATCCCATTCTCTTTTCATAATACTCTGCAATAGAACATGCAATGACATGTGATAATATGAAGAGCACTTTCCAGTTTAAACTTTCCTATTATTCTTATTTCCAAGATTTTATTAAAAAATCAATTGACTCTTACATATAAACAATGGTGGTATTTTTAATTTCCAAATAAAAATTACACTGAAACCTCCCAGTGAACGCCAGGAAAGATTTTGAAAGCCTAAAGCTATGTACAACCCTACCTACTTCAACCATGTATATGAAAAGAGAAAGCAGGAACAAGAGAGGGAGGGAAAGGGAGAGAGAATATGAATCGATTTATGTCCATTTGGGTCTTATACGAAAAAAAGCCCTATCCTTTTTGTACTTTTTTCTACCCTACTATTTTATATATACTGGGGCTATGAGAGCTTTCATCTAGAAATGAAAATATAAACAGTTACAAGATTTCACTATCAAAAATATTCCCAGTACAGGAATCTCTGTCTTCCTCATCACACTTTGATCTCTTTCTCTTTTTCCTCTAAACAAGTAGAAAGAAAAAGCGAAGTGACAATACTAATTTCTTTTTCATTTTTTAAAGTAAGTGGCTGATACATTAAGCTCTCAGGCTACAAAGTCATGAAAAGCAAAAGAGATATTCTGTTGAAAAAAGAAACCACAACCTCTACATGTACTTAGAATTTATTTAATTATGTTTTAGAATTTTATTAAAAGTTATCCTGTCATCTACACTACAATACCAGGTAGAAATACAAAGTTTACATGAAGCAAAACAGTAATTCACACATTTTAAAGTCAGTTAAAAAAACCCATAAAATAAAGTCAGTTAAAATAACGTTTACCCAAGATACTTCTATTATAAATTATTTTAAAGAAAATTATTGTTTTTGTGGTTAATGATTACAGCAAAATAATTTTCTTTAAAGTATCACAGAACTTATTAAACATCTTGTGGTTGGTGTAATCATAAAAATGTATTTTAAGCTAAGTGATGTTCAGGACTTACCACCTCCTCCTCCAAGAAGACTGGCATTTGCTGTTTAAAAGAAAAAAAAAGAAATTAAATAATATATAAAAATATAACATGCAGAGTAATTCAAGAAAAAGCTGGCAATGATCATGAGTCATATACATATGCATACACATAAAATATGTACTTTCACACAAAGCCTTTATTACTATTTTATGATAGCGTGAAAATTAAAATATTTCACTCTTTTATCTCTTTTTGTCTTCAAATGGCTATTTTTATAGTGCATTTTCTTCTAATAAGACTAAATACATATTGAGATTGTTTTATTCTCCATTCTATATCCAAATTAATCTTTTGAGTTCTCCATTTTATCAAGTAGAGATAGAAAAATATAATTTAGACAATTGCAATGATTTCAAAGGACAATGCGACAAGAAAGTACAATGATAACTTAAATTAATTACCATCAAACAAAACTATCTCAAGATATTTTGCAGTAAGAAACAACTCAAACTTAAATAGTAACAAATTTATTACCTTTTTAGTTCATTCAGAGAAATAAATGTTAAACAACTTGTGTTATTTCTTACCTATTTATTCATTAATCCAGCACACATATTTATGGAAAACAAATAAATATAAGACTCTTCTATGTGGATTTCTTTCAAAATGTAGAATATTTAGAAAGTTCCACTACAGGTTTCTTCTAAAGTATTTAAGCAACCTTATGCCTACGTTTATCTAAACATAACAGCAACTAGAAAACAGAATTGAATATAGACAGAACTGAGCTTCATTCCATAGAGTTCCTATATATCACTGGTGTTACCTTGTGGATTAAAAAAAAAAAATCCTGCAGCAATATAAGAAAAGTAGGTGACAACAAAGCTCCCCTTCTTTGTGGAAAAAACTGTTACCAAAAGATCAAATAAATAATTTAGAGAAAAGGAGTAGGAGGTCTTTCATTTGCATTTTAGTGTTCTGTCCAGACCATGCATTGGCATAATTTAACAGGAACAGAGTGTTAATGATTCAGTCAACAAATACTCAATCACTTGAAGAACAAATGCCCATATTCATACTTCTATATGTGATGGCTTGCTGATTATTGCAAAAAGAAAGAGAATATCATGAAAAAGCATGGAGAGCAAATGCCCTTGAAGATCTTTTCAATATGTCAACTTTTTTTCATTCTTTAAAAATTTTTTTATTACATTTGATTATCAAAAAATTAACACAGTTGGCAGGACAAAGTCATCACTTCAATGATATGCACAAGGAAAATAAGGATTAGAGTGGCTTTGTCACACAGAATCTCCTGAGGACCTGGTACAAGAACTGTTATCCCAGCTCACAGTCAGGTGGGATTTTGGTGTTTTTTGTATTTTCTTTATTTGGTTGGTTGTTCATTTGTTGTGAGGTATCATTCTACAAGAAACATATTCTTTTTTTTTTTTTTTGAGACATAGTTGATTGTACATATCTTTGGCACACAAAGCTGAATATCTAGATAAATAGTATAAATACTATATTTAACATTACACAATGTAATCATTTTTGGTGGCCCTTTACCAGTTCCTCACTTACCTCCTTTCCCACCTCTGGTAGCCTCAGGTTTGTTCTCTCTTTTTGAAAGTTCAACACATCATTGTGATTGGTGCATCTTTCTTTTTTATTTGTTTTTGATTTTGTTCCCACTTACAAGTGAGAAAATGCAGTGCCTGGCTTATTTCAAAACAATTTAATATAAGTTCATCCATGTTGCTGCAAATGGCAGAATTTCATTCTTTTTTTATGGCTGAGTAGAATTCCATTCTGTAAATATACCACATTTTTCTTGTCCAGTCATCCAATGATAGACATTTATGGTCGATCCAACTCTTGGATATTGTGAATAGAGCTGCAATAAACAGGGGGATGCAGATATCCCTTTGATATGATGATTTCCATTCCTTTGGATATATACCCAGCAGTGGAATCGCAGCATCCTTTGACAGTTCTATTTATGGGTGTTTGAGGAAACTCTATGCTATTCTCCATAATGGCTGCAACAACTCACAGTCCCACCAACAGAATAGGAGGGTTCCCATTTCTCTGAATCCTCGACAACATTTGTTATTCTCTATCTTCTTGATAATAGCCAGTCTAACTACGATGAGATGATATCTCAATGTGGTTTTGATTTGCATTAGACTATGCTAAGTGATGTTGAGCATTTTTTCATGTGTCTGCTAGCTATTTGTATATCTTCCTTTGAGAAATGCCAATTCAGCTCCTTTGTTCATACTTTAATTGGGTTATTTGTTTTTAACATTAAGTTGTTTGAGTTCTGAGTATATTCTGGATATAAATCCTTTGTTGGATGCATAGTTTGCAAATATTTTCTCCCATTCTGTAGGTTGTCTTTGCACTGCTGTTTCTTTTGCTGTGCAGAAGCCTTTTTGTTTGATATAATTGCATTTGTTTATTTTTCTTTTTGTTGGCTGTGCTTTTGGGGTCTTCTTAATAAAGTCTTTGCACAGTCCTACTACCTACAGTGTTTCCCCTATATTTTCATCAAGTAGTTTAATAGTTTTGGGTCTTACATTCAAGTCTTTAATACATTTTGAGTTGATTTTGGTATATGGCAAGAGGTATAGGTCTAGTTTCATTCCTCTATATATATGGATGTGCAGTTTTCCCAGCACCATTTTTTGAAGATGCAGTCTTTTCCCCAATGTATGTTCCTGGTGCCTTTGCCAAAGATCAGTTAACTGTTAGTATGTGGGTAGATTTCTGGGTTCTGTATTATGTTCCATCGGTCCATTGTCTGTTTTTATGCCACTACCATGCTGTTTTGGTTACTATAGCTTTCTAGCATAATTTGAAGTCAGGTAGTGTAGTGCCTCTGGCTTTATTTATTTATTTTTTCTCAGGATTGCTTTGGCTATTTGGGTTCTTTTGTTGTTCCATATGAATGTTAGGATTGTTTTTTCTATTTCTGTGAAGAATGCCGTTGGGGGCCGGCCCAGTGGCGCACTGGAGAGTACGCCGCTTGGGAGCACAGTAGCGCTCCCACCGAGGGTTCAGATCCCATGTGGAGACCGGTTCCTGCTCACTGGCTGAGCGCGGTGTGGGCGCAACACCGAGGGTTGCGATCCCGTTGCCAGTCCCCGGTATGGGCGCGACACCAAGGGTTGCGATCTCGTTACTGGTCAGTAAAAAAGACAAAAAAAAGGGGGGGAAAAAAAAAAAAAGAATGCCATTGGTGTTTTGATGGGGATTGCATTGAATCTGTAGATCGCTTTGGGTAGTACAGACATTTTCACAATGTTAATTCTTCCAATCCAAGAGCATGGGATGTCTTTCCACCTTTTTGCATTTTCTTTAATTTTTTAAAATTTTTTTCAACTGTGATTTGTACTACTCATTGTAGAGTTCTTTGATCTTCTTTAACTTTATTCCAAGGTATTCTATTTTTCTGGTGACTATTATAAATGGGCTAGCTTTCTTGATTTCTTTTTCTTCTAGCTTGTTGTTGGAGTATTAAAATGCTACAGATTTTTACATGTTGATTTTGTATCCTGCAACGTTATTGCAATCATTTATCCATCTAAGAGTTTTTGGGTAGAGTCTTTAGGCCTTTCTAATATATAGGAGGATCATGTCATCTAAAGAAAGGAACAATTTGACTTTGTCTTTTCCAATCTTGATGCCCTTTATTTCTTTCTCTTGCCTGATTCCTCTGGCTAGTTATTCCAATACAATGTTAAATAGTAGTGGGCATCCTTGTCTGGTTCCTCCTGTCAAGGATGATATTGGCAGTGGGTTTGTCATATATGGATTTTATTGTGTTGAGATATTTTCCTTCTATACCTAATTTACTGAGAGTCTTTATTATGAAGTGATGTTGAATTTTATCCAATGATTTTTCTGCATCTATTGAGATAATCATATGTTTTTTATCTTTGATTTTATTGATGTCATATATCACATTTATTGACTTGCATATGTTGAACCATCCCTTGGATGAATCCCACTTGATTGTGGTGTATAATATTTTTGATGTTTTGCTGTATTCTGCTTGCTAATATTTTGTTGAGGATTTTTGCTTTATCTTGAACAGAGATATTGGCCAGTAACTTTCTTTTTTTTGTTGTATCTCTGTCTGGTAGTGGTATCAAGGTGATGCTAGCAACATAGGATGAATTAGGGAGCATGGCCTCTGTTTTACATTTTAGGAACAGTTTGAAGAAAATTGGTTTTAATTCCTCTTTAAAGGTTTGGAGAATTCAGCAGCAAAGAAATCCAGTCCTGGCATTTTCTTTATTTGGAGACCTCTGGTTGCTTTTTCAATCTCATTGCTTGCCACTGGTCTGCTCAGGTTTTTTTTCCCTATGTCTTCTTTGATCAGTCTTCATAGTTTGTATGTGTCCAGAAATGTATACATTTCCTCCTGGTTTTCAAATCTGTTAGCATATAGTTGTTCATAATAGTCTCAAATGATTCTTTGTATTTGTGTTTTCAGTTCTAATGTCTTCTTTTTCATTTCTGATTTTTGTTATTTGGGTCTTTTCTTCTTTTTTTAATTAGCCTAGCTAGTGGTCTGTCTATTATGTTTATCTTCTCAAAAATCAACTTTTTGTTTCATTGATCTTTTGCACTGTTTTTTTTTGGGGGGGGGGCCTATTTCATTTACTTCTGCTGTGATCTTAATTATTTTTCTGTCTACTAATTTTGGGATTGGATTGTTCTTCTTTTCCTACTTTTCTGAGGTGTAGTATTATGTTGTTTATTTGAAATCTTTCTATTCTTTTGATGTAAGCATTTATTGCAATGAAATTCCCTCTTAATATTCCTTTTGCAATATCTCATAAGTTTTGGTATGATATGTCTTCATTTTCATTAGTTTCAAAAAATTTTTGATTTCTTGTTTAATTTCTTCTTGGACCCATAGGTTGTTCAGGAGCATATTATTCAATTTCCATGTATTTGTATAGTTTACAGAATTTTCTTTGTTATTGATTTCTAGTTTTAATCTGTTGTGGTCTGAAAAATACTTGAAATGATTTCAATTTTTAAAAATTTGCTTTAACTTGGTTTGAGGTGGAACACGTGTTCTATACTGGAGAATGTTCCATGTGCTTATGAGAAGAATGTATATTCTGTAGTTTTTGGATGAAATGTTCTGTAGATATCTGCTGGTCCAATTGGTCTAACGTGTAGTTTAAATCCTGTGTTTCTCTGTTGATTTGTTGCCTAGATGATCTGTCCAGAACCAAGAGTGGGGTATTCAGGTCCCCAACTGTTATGATATTGGGGTCTTTTTCTTTAGGTCTGATAGTGTTTGCTTTACATATTTGGGTGTTCTGGTGTTGGGTGCATACATATTTATGACTGTTATGTCTTCCTACTGGATAGATCCCATTATCATTATGTAATGGCCTTTTTGCTCTTTTTTATGGTTTTTGTCTTAAAGTCTATTTTATCCTATATAAAATAACTACTCCTGCTCAGTTTTGGTTTCCATTTGCATGGTACATCCTTCTCCATCCCTTCATTCTTAGGCTGTGGGTGTCTTTACAGGTGTGCTGAGTCTCTTGAAGAAAGCGTAGAGTTGGGTCTAGCTTTTCAATCCAATCAGTTATTCTGTGTCTTTTGAGTGGAGAATTTAATCCATTTACATTTAGGGTTATTGCTGAAAGATATCTACTTATTCATGGCACTATATTGGCAGCACTATATTGGCTTTTGTTTGGATGTTTTAAATATATTTTGTTCCTTTTTTCCCCATATATTTTTTGTCTTCATAGTTTGTTAGTTTTTTGAGGTGGTTAGATAAAGTTTCTTTCTCTTTTTTTGTTTGCATTTTTGTTCTACTAGTGGGTTTTGTTCTTTCTTGTGTATTCATGGTAGTGATTATTGTTTTTCAGATTCTAGATGTAGTACTCCCTTGAGTATTTCTTGTAGGGCTATGCCATGTTGTTTTGAACTCCCAGTTTTTGTCATTGACATACACTATTTCTCCTTCATTTCTGAAGGATAGCCTTGCTAGGTATAGTATTCTTGGTTGGCAATATTTTTCTTTTAGTATTTTGAATATATCATCCCATTCTCTTCTAGCCTTTGGGGTTTCTGTTGAGAAGTCTGCTATAGGTCTGATGGGAACTCCCTTATAGGTTACTTGGTGCTTTTCTCTTGCTGTTTTTAAGATCCTTTCTTTGTCTTTCAGTTTTTCCAGTTCGACTATAATGTGTCTCAGAGAGGAGAGAATCTTTTTGTATTGAATATGTTTGGGAATCTTTGAGCCTCCTAAATCTGCAGGTCTATGTCTCTTCCTATACTTGGCAAAGTTTCCACTATTATTTCACTGAATAGATTTTCCATGTCTTTTCCTTTCTCTTCCCTTTCTGAAACATCCATGATTCAGATGTTTCTGCGCTTCAGGTTGTCTGCTAGCTCTCTTACATTTTCTTCACTTTTTTACTCATTTTTCTTTTTTGTTCACCTGGGTTATTTCAAAAAGGCCATCTTCAAGATCAGAAATTCTTTCTTTCTTCTTCTTGCTTTAGCCTGCTGCTTAAGTCTCAGTTGTTGTTTTTTGTTTGTTTGTTTGTTTTTGTTTTTGTTTCACTTCCTTGAATGAATCTTTCAGTTCCGTGAGTTTTGCTACGTTCCTTTTTAAGGCATTAATCTCCATGTACATTTCGTCCTTCAGATCCTGAATACTTTTTCTCATTTCACTGTACCATTTGAGTCTTCTTGTATCCCATTGAGTTTCCTTAAGATTATTGCTCAGAATTCCTTTTCAGTCATTTGAAGGGCTTACTGCTCTATGGGGTCTGGTAACTGAGAATTACATTACTTTGGTGGTGTCATATAATTTTTCTCTCTCTCTTTTTTTTTTTTTTTTTTTTTTTTTTTCTGGTATATGTACATTGATATCTAGTCACCTGCTAGAGCAGTTGGTTCTTCTATTACCCTGGAGTGGGCTTTGAGGAAAGAGACTTCCTCCTGCAGATGTGTTTTATATTGACCATTTAGTGGGGTGTTTTAGTATTGTTTCCAGGTAGACATGGTAGTGTAGTCTCTGTGTGAGCACTTTGACCACATTCATTGTTGGAATTGCATGTGAGTACCACTATTGCCTAGTCATTGGGGCATTTAGTGATTCCTTTCTGAGGCTGATGACACTATGTTGGTTTGTCCAGGATGTGGGCAAGCTCTTGAGTTCTTGGGATAAGTGCCTGGGTTCCCTGTCACTCTGTCTGTGGTGGGTGATGCTGGGTAGACCTGTTGGCACCCTGGCTAGCTCCCCATGATCCTGATGGGTGCACTGGGGTCTACTGGTGCTCCTCAGTTTGAATGGGTGACCCTGGGCATGTTTTCTCTTTCCTCCTTCCTACAGGCAGAGGCTCCTCTTGGGACCTTGCCTCCCCTGGTGGGGGGATGGGTTGGTGGTGAGTAGGAATTTCCTTCCTTACTCTACTTGGGTATCCTGGCTTTCATGGGATCCTGCATGTATCTCTCCCTGGATCAAGGAAGTCCTGTGGGCTGTGCATGTACCTTCCACCCCCAACTGTGCCACTACATATGGCAGTGTAATTCCCTCCGTGAGTTGGGCCATTGGGTTGCGAGTCTACACTCGCTTACCTCTTTCCCTGGGCTCCACTGGTGACTCTCCTCCTGCCTTTGCTGACAAGTGGACAGCAGGCTGCCTATAACGCAGTGGTGGCTTCTGGTGTGGCAGCAAGCCATCTTTGCAGTGACAATTTCTGTGGTGGTGGCCATCATGGACCATTTGAACAGCAACAGTGTCTGTGGCAGTGACAGGGAGGGCTGCTGCTGTAAGTCATGTGATCAGGAGTGATTCCTGGGGCCAGTGATGTCGCTGGGCCCGCTGCTGCCATCAGTCTGGCAAGCGGGATCCAATATGTCAATATTAGAGCACAAATTATGTCTCATATGATCTTTCAAGTACAGGGCTGTCTAATTGCTGCTCTCGCTTTCCCCTCAGTGTGTTTGTCACAAACATGGATCCAGCAGCAATGCCACTAATAAACCATAAACAAAACTCATTTCTGATGTCATAAAGTCATCCAACACCCTATCACTCAAGTCCCCAAATCCCTCTGGCTTAACAATAACAAAGCATATACTTAAGATCCTGCCCCAAATCAAGCTTTGTAGTTGTTGAAGTAGTAACTTGTTGAGGGGCACAAAGACAGACACTGAGAATTCAACTTGGTCTCATATCCTGTGAAGGATGAGGGAAATTTCATGATCAACCCATGTCTCTCGGCTAATCCAAATATTTTCTAAAGTCTTAGCTACATGCATTTATAAAACCACATGGCATTTCACACTCCTGCTGATTTTCTATTTTCATATTTTACTGAGAACTACTTTCCTGTTTATAGGTTTTCCAGATCCCTGAAACTCCATCTGTTGTCCCCCAATTTTCGTATATTTATTCATAAGGCAAAAGGTATTTCCAACAACAAACAACAATAACAAATAGTAGCTCTTCACTCAAATTATCATGCCCAGAATCACCATAACAAAATATAGTCTATTTTCATCCAGTGTTTTGCTCAATAAAGGTGGAGGTTGCCTGCTTTGAGAGCAAAGCCCAGGGTCCATCTGTTTAACGAGGCATTTGTCCAATAGATGTGGTGGATGAGTGAGACTAGGTATAGGAATTGGAATTCCAGTCCTGGCCAACCATCAAGCCAGTTTATGACAAATGTGTGCTCGTGCCTATTTATGCATATCTGTAACATTTCAATGGAATTATAGTACTATTTTAGAAAATTGTGGCATTTTACGTAGTACACAATCCCCTTTAAAATAATTTCATGTGCATTACCATTTATGTAATAGAATCTTAATCATATTCAAACAGCTCTAATAATCATAGTCCTAATAATGATTTTTTCAAAGATTCCATCAAACTTGAGTGTATTTTATCAATTTCTGTTCTCATAAAATTTTTAAAAAGTTGACTTTATTAGCATAAAATATCAAGGCAAGTTTATTCAGTAAAAGTGACATAAAAGTAGACAAATAAAAGTGAAAAATTATTATGATTTTTAATACATCTTTGCCTCCACAAAGCACCCCAATAATTGAATTCCCAACATTTATTGGTCACGTGGATTAATATTATTTCTTCTATTTCATTGAAATGAAAATAACTTTTGTGTGTCTAAAATTAATAGGCATTTAATTTATACTTAATTATCTCCAATAAATTGAGATATATCCTAATTAGATAGGAAGCTCCTTAAAGATAAATCTCAGTTTAATAGTTTGGCCCACATCTAGTAAGTTCTCACTACGTGTTTTCTAATAGTGAAATAATTGGCAGGTTTAGTCAATTTTTTATTGACATAAGAGGTATTTGTTTACTGAAATGTATGGAAAGAGCAAATTTTGGTCCTTTTTCTTCCTTAAAAATTAAGGACTATTAAAGAAACTCAACATTTATTTGGAAATGCTTAGAGATTAAGAATGTATGAAGTATATTTCTGTCCCTATCTAAATGTCTTGCTAGATGGAATTTTGGACACACCTCTTGCTATTCCTAGAGTTTCCAAAGAAAGGAAATGGAGAAAAGAAACAAACAAAAGCAGAAGTTTGAGCACATTGCCACTGCTGCTAAAATAAGA
Organism: Galeopterus variegatus; assembly: GCF_000696425.1. Taxonomy (NCBI): domain Eukaryota; kingdom Metazoa; phylum Chordata; class Mammalia; order Dermoptera; family Cynocephalidae; genus Galeopterus; species Galeopterus variegatus. The sequence goes on along the minus strand of NW_007727985.1, from coordinate 364,513 downwards.
TTTAAAAATTTCTCCTTTGAGCATGCCTACTAGCCAACACTATTTTAATTCATATTTCCCTTAAATAAAATGCCCCTTTTATTATCAGAGAAGGGAGAGAAAAAATCAAGTTACAATAACTGTCTCAAAGATTCTTTCAATGCAAAACTAAAATGAGCAATTACAAGTTAATGAATCTGTGTACTGTACTTTTTCCCCCCTCAAAAGTAACTTAACTCAATGAGATGAACGGTTGCACTTTTATAAAGTAAAGACAACATTGAACATATAATGGGAAAAATGGTTATCAGAAGTTAATTTTATAGGAGTAAATATGGGGAATTTATCCAAATGATTAACTTCTTAAATTTCAAGGGAGAGGGAATTTTTTTCTTACATTTCAACCCAGTTTTGATTTTTTTATTAAAATTATCAAATTTCTATAGGTATAAATATTCACTTTTAAAATATTAAGCAAAAAAAAATTGAATACCATGTAGGAATCTCTTTATTGGAATAATTAGCCTAAATAAACAGTGATTATGGCAGTTGCCAATGGCACATTATGTTTTCTTCAAAATACATATAAAATATTATACTTCCTTCTTCCTAAAAAAAAATTCTTCTAAATGACCCTCTGTATGTATATGTGTGTGTGTGTGTGTGTGTGTGTGTGTGTGTGTGTGTGTGTGTGTGTGGTTTTTTTTTTTTTGAATAAGATTATAATTGTAGACCAAATCATGAAAAATAAAATTACTACGTACTATAAGTAGTCTTCCATTACTGGTAGTTCCTAAATGGAATACAAACCATAACATTATTAGTAATGCAAGACAAAGCTATAATGTATCAGACACTTAACACATCTTTCCTCCTGAGATCTCAAAATCCTTTCTAGTCTGTGCAATGGAAAGAATACTGAACTAAGAGCCATGTGACCTCTACTTTAATTCTACCTCAGTTACTAGATAAATAGATTAGTGATTTGGGCAAATCATCTTCAACTAACTTGTTTATCTTCCTCTATCAGGAACTTTAGAATCAATCAGGGATGGCAAACAGATTTCAAACAATGCTGATTCATTAATTAGTAGGGACTATCTGTACCTCTAATTTGAGAAAGATTCTGAGGCAAAATCTGAGCTCAGTGGAAAAGAGTACCACAATCAATTAATAATATTGGTCAAGGTCAGAGTGGGATAGGGAGCATTAAAATGGCAGCACATATGCAATGAAATTCTATTTGGTAATCTTTAAAAAACAAAACTGCTAACCTAATATATACCAGCATTGTACTTTAGCATTCCTAGTAGGTCTTACAGTTTATGAGTCTGAAATAATGCAGTCTGTGAAATATTCCAAGCCAGGAGAGGTGACCCATGTCAACTGTGAGCCAAACTGGCCTGATAAGTGTTTGAAATAATTTTTTGTTCTATTATCTCCACAGTAATTATTTGTTTTCCCACTCCATTTCCACCCCATCCAAGACTATCTGTCAAACAAGCAACAGTCTGAGAGACCAGTCTTTAAACATTGAATAAACTATTGTGCAGGGTTTTTGTTTGCTTTTCATCATTATAAAGGAAATTATAGTTGTTTTTCATCCTAACAGAATCCTGACCACCTTGCTCAGTTTATTTATTCTGCTTTCTTATTACAATAGAGCACATGGGATGTCAAAATGACTGTTGGCAAAAACTTCCCCAGGAGCTCTACTTAAAACACCAATTTTATTCACAACATGCTATCCCAAAAGATACCAAAGCTGAAATATCACCCTTTAGAGTGGCACACATCCCCTAAACCTTGAAACTCAAAGTAGGAATTGTGAAAAAATCTGGTAAGATTAAAATCCCAAGCATGTGCATGACTCTAGAACCACTTTATATGGGGAGGAACCATCTCAACTGACAGCTGTGGAAATACAATCTACACAGACAAATACAGATATCAATTTGGCAACAGTCCTTGTTCATGCTTTACTAGATCTATATCTTCTAAACAAAATCCATAGAATACCAGGGGTTTTAGGAAATGGTATAATTTCCTGCTTTGAAGTTGACAAAGAGAGAAAATTAAGAATAGGCTTAACTGTTTCACATGCAGAAACCAGTCATATACACATTATTAATACTTTACATTGCATGCTTACTGCACAAATCAAAGGAACCATTGATAATTCCTGGGTCTGTGTGCTTTTGATAAGCTGTAACTCACTATAAAACCAAAAATAGAATACAATGACCCTTACTACTTACAAGGAGGTGAAAAGGCATCAGTAATTGGAAGACTTACTTGGGATTATTAACAAATAAAACAAATCAAAACAGAATGACTCTGTTTGAAGTGTGAGAAAGGAGCTAGAACTGCCCTTGTTATGCCAACCTCACTTCATCAGCTTTGATTCTGGATGCTCAGTGACTTCTAGGCATACTGTAGCATATAAGGAAGACCACTCATTTGGCCAAAGCCCTTCGTTTTATAAAAGTGAAAAGTTAAAGAGAATCAAAGATGTTAAGTAACTTGTCTAGGATCAGACCCAGGAGAAGATCCTATCATATAATAGTGCCAAATTAGATGGTTAATAATACTTTCTTTTTCATAAATTACACACACACACACACACACACACACACAAGGGTACTTCAAAAAGTTCAAAAAATAGAATTAAAAGTTAATACTAATCTTTCCATGAACTTTTTGAAGTACCCTCATATATATATATATGTATGTATGTATATATACCTGCCTCCGAAATTACATCCAAAGATGGTTACAGAAAACAATGTGCATGGGGTCTACCGAATGTGACTCCACACCTAACTTGATTATTAAAGGGTAAACTAAAGGATTAGCAGGCATTTCCTATGGCTCCACAACACAATGCAGGTTATGCAAAATGAGAGAAAGCAGCGTGTGCTTCTGTACACCAATCATCCTTTTTTCTCTTTCTTGGTTTTTTTTGGCAACTGGCCGGTAAAGGGATACCAATCATCCTTCTTGACAATATATATTCTGGATCAATTGTAATTCTGATAATGATAATACTGGCTCAGTTACAAAAAAGGGATTACTTGAGTAACCCAATCTGGGGCTTTCCAAAGAGTGAACAAGCATGTCTAAATAGGGAAAAAAAATGAGTTCAAATGTATATTAGCTTTGTGGTTGTAATGATACAAGACACTTGAACAGTTTTAACTTGCCTTTGACAAGAAAAGTTTTGAATAGAAACCAATTTTCGATTTGAAAAACGGAAGATGTGCTTATTTGAGGGAACATAATACACTTTTAGCCTGATTAAAACATAAGCCTGAACATGCACCCTTATATACACACTTCTTGGGGAAGCTGGCTACTTAGTTTCGATAAAGTCAGACAGCACCTTTAAAAAAACTTTTACATAGTTCCCTTATTTCATCTTTCTTATAATATTACAGGATCCTCATTTCTCTCCAATAACAAAACAGCAAGTAAGATTTTTTTAAAGGTTTATTTTAGATTATAGTTTAATTTAAACAAACAAGCCAAAAGAATAATTCTCAGTCATAGTAAGTAGATGGGAAGATTGAGACACAAAGAACCTCAATGGAGAGGGATGTGGAGTTCATAGAAATGCATAGGATGGCTCCCTGAGAACACTTATTAGCCATAATATACATGAAGGCAAAGGCCACGTTTGCTGGCATCAACAGTACCATGCATGATTCTTGGCACAGAGTAGGTACTGAATAAATATTTGTCGAATGCATAACTAAAGGAATAATGGGAAACAAGGGAATAAGAGAGAGGGAAAAGAGAAAGGAATATCTCTGGGACAGGTACAAGTGCTACAGTAATAGATAATGACTCCTTCACAACTTTGCAGCCTAGTGAGGCTGTCTCAGGATGGAGCCGAGCAGATCTAGGCTCAATTCCAGACTCATTGACCTTGAGAAAGTTCCTTAAACTCTAGTTGATTAGCCTCTTGCAGTCTCTGTTTCTTAATCAATAATTAGGTAAAATAATGGTCACAGGATGCGTTTGCTGAGAGGAGTGGGAATGGTAACCCATGTGAACACATTCCATGGTGGCTGGCACATGCTGAGGCTCAGTAAACGTTAGCTCCCCATTCCATAACCTTGATTACAGTGCCACTCTGGCAACTGCGCTAGAAATTGATAGAAAATACCCACTATTAAAAGCATTCGGACAAAGCCTCAAAATCTGGCACTTAGCAAGGGCTTGGAGAACTACAGTCTTCTGCCTCCAATCTGAGATGTCCTGTGCTATGCCTTCATTGGGTTTGGGGGAAGAAGCTAGGATTTATGCACAGAGGAACAAGTCCATCTTCAGGTTTTTTAAAAATTATGTCTTGGGGTTTAGGTGAATTAAAAAATAATTATTTACATCCATAAAGAAAATAGACATCAATATGTCTCATATTATAACTAGTTTTTCCCTCTTCTGGGTTATTTTGATTATTTAGCTCAAAAAGAAATGTGGGCTATTTTATGCCAGATAGCTCCTGTTTACTCCTCAAGATCCATTCCCTATACTTCTCACTGTTCTCTGCCCAAGGCTGCTGACCTATATAGTTGACATTAGCAGGCCCTCTCTTATCCTCTGGCTCTGATTGGGTTTAGCCAATGTTGATTCCTGGCAGGAAATAATGGGAGAGATCCCATTGAGTTCAAGGTTTTTATTTCCCTGTTTCACTCCCTGTAAACTTACCTTGAGCAGACGATGTCCCTTGAATAAAGGTCACCACTCTAATTAAGGTCATTTAGTTTACAATATGACTTTTTCTATAATTGAAAAATAAAGCCACACTTGTAATGATAAGAAACATATTTAATTTTCCTGATTGTTTTGAAAATTAGGTTACCTAATGGAATATTTTTCATTAGTTGAATGAGCCAAATCTGCAGCTCCAAGGTTTTGACACAACTTCATTTAAGGGACACAACAAACTAAAGCATTAATGCAGTTCTATTATAAAAGATGTGTGAAAACAAAAATTTTAATTTTCTCAACTCATTCTGAGACAGATTTAACAAGATTTAACAGATTAACAAAGTGAAAGGATAATAAGTAAAATGATAGTTATTTAAAAGCCTTGGCCTTTTTAGTATACTTCACAGAGTGAGACATTAATGACTGAACAATAAATACTTTCTCCAGTTGGATGGTTTCTAATTATTTGCTTTCAGCATAATTAAAGGAAGAACTGATCAAAGTGATAGGTCTTTAAGAATTATTTTGTGTTTTGGGCATACAATTCAGAAGGAGTTCAAAGAATTGATCATCCATGCTTTAAGAAAACTCTTATTTTTCCCATATACTTATTTATAGGAATGTAAGTTTCTCAGTGTTCACATCTATTTACAATAGCCAAGAGTTGGAACCAACCTAAATGGCCATCATCAGATGAGTGGATAAAGAAAATGTGGTATGGGGGCCGGCCCGGTGGCGCACTGGATAGTGCGCCGCTTGGGAAGTGCGGCGGCGCTCCCGCCCGAGGGTTCGGATCCCACATGCAGACCGGTTCCCGCTCACTGGCTGAGTGAGGCACGGGAGCAACACCGAGGGTTGCGATCCTGTTGCTGGTCGTGGTACAGGCGCAACACCGAGGGTTGCGATCCTGTTACCGGTCCCGGTCCGGTACGGGGGCGACACTGAGGGTTGCAATCCGTTGCCGGACACGGAAAAAGACAAAAAAAAAAAAAAAAGAAAGAAAATGTGGTATGGGCCAGCCCGGTGGTGCACTCGGTAGAGTGCGGTGCTTGGGAGCGCGGCGGCACTCCCGCCGTGGGTTCGGATCCCATATAGAGACCAGTCCGCTCACTGGTTGAGCATGGTGCGGGCACGACACCGAGGGTTGCGATCCTGTTGCCGGTCGTGGTACAGGCGCAACACCAAGGGTTGCGATCCTGTTACCGGTCACGAAAAAAGACAAAAAGGAAAAAAAAAAAAAAAGAAAATGTGGTATATCTACACAATGGAATATTACTCTGCCATAAAAAAGAATGAAATACTGCCATTCACAGCAATAAGGATGAACTTAGAGAAAATTGTGTTAAGTGAAACAAGCCAGGCACAGAAAGAGAAATATTGCATGTCCTCACTTATATGTGGGAGCTAATATATAAATAAACAAATAAATTTTTAAAAAAGAAGAAAAATGATACAACAATCACAATAAAACACTGAACTTTTTAAGAGAAGAGAACAGAACTAAGGTTGCTGGGGTGGGAAAGAGGGAGAGGGAGGGGTAAAAAGGAAGACTAGCAAAGGGCCACAAAAATCGATTAATTGTATAATGATGAATATACTAATTATCCTTATTTTAACACCAAAAAAATTATGATTTGGGGGATTCTGATATTCTCTCCCTCCCTTCATCTCTTTGAGCCTAGGGTGTCATCAGCCGTGCTGTTGGTAGCCTCTGGTTCCTGAACAATTCCTTGAGGTTCCTATATCACATTTGGCTCCAACACTTGTACTTAGTTCCTTTATAAATAAGCCCTCCTTATATTATCCTAATTTGATTGTGCCATCGGTTTCCTTTTGGGGCCTTGATTGAACAGATATGCTTTATTCAGAAATGGTCACTACTGGTGGCTAGACTAAAACTAACGTCCCTTCACATGCTAACTCTCTTCAGATTGTTATGAGGATGGCTCCTGTACTTATGTTTCCATTTGGGGACTAATCAGCATTGTAGACTAACATTTTCTTTATTAATTAAATAATATTAAATATATAAATATATTAAAATATTTAAAATATAAAATAATATATACTCACTTGAACATGTGAAAGAATCAAGTATATTAAACAAATTCAACTCCTCTTACCTACCAGTCCCTTCCATACTTTTCTCTATGTTCACATAAATATATACACATAATTGAGGTTTCTGGGAATTATTGCAAAAATAAAATTTCCATGTAACACAATTTTCTCACTTATAAATACATCTATTATCTCTAATAAATAATATATAACACTATAATATTCCAAAGTTCAAGTGAAACCACTCCATATTGACGGGTACCTAAGTTGTTTCCAGTTTTACCTTTATAGACAATACTCCAGTAAAAGTCCTTGCATGTATGTCTATAAATACATACTGGTACTTTTATTCTATAGAATAAATACTCCAAAGTATTTATGGGTAAAAGAATGTATGCATTTTTCAAATTTAAGAGTTTAATGAAAATATTAAAATTTTTATATTAAAATGTGTATATTAAAATAAGTCAAAGCTAGCCATAATTTAAAATGTATAAGTACACCCTGGAGAGAAATTAAAGCATCAGTATTTTTTATGTCTGCCAGTAAGTAATTAGAATCAAAATGTTTTGGCATGTAGATGAGGTTTCAGTTCATTGGGTTGCTTCTGATTTAAATAAAAATTAGATCAGTGATAAGTTTCACTTATACTTGAAAAGATATTTAGTCTGAATTTCTGATTGATTTTAAATACATAAATTTTAAAATTGTTTTTAATGTAAAAATAATAAAAACCATCTTAACAAATGGTAAGCCTCTTTATCTACTTTTTTTCATGTTTATTAGGTACAAATTAGACAGGTTTTGAACTTCAAAGCAAACTTGGCTAGAAAGATTAGAGAAAGAAAGTTTTTGCTACTTTCTAATTAAACTCCTTGCAAACGTGATGTATACTTTTGAGGCTTAAGGTTAAAGAAGTTCAGAAGATATTAACTTATTAAAATAATATCAAAAGTTTGTCAAAAACACAAAGAGATGTAAGAATGCTTCAGCTCAACAAGGATTTCAAGGCTAAATATTTTGTTCCCATGATAATTCTGACTTTTCTGTTCCCATTCATTTAAAACCAGCCATTAAGTCCCTTCATGTGTGCCAAACATTCTACTAGGCACACACAAACACAGCAGTGGCATAAAAACAGACACACAGATCAATGGAATGAAATAGAGAACTCAGAAATCAACCCACACACCTACAGTCATCTGATCATTGACAAAGGCACAAAGCCTACACACTGGGAAAGAGACTGCCTCTTCCGCAAATGATGCTGGGAAAACTGGATATTCATATGTAGGAGAAAGAAACTAGACCTATACCTCCACCATATACCCAAATCAACTCAAAATGAATTAAAGAATTAAATATACATCCTGAATCAATAAAACTCCTTAAAGAAAACATAGGGGAAACACTCCAGGAAGTAGGAGTGGGTACAGACTTCATGAATATGACCCCCAAAGCACAGGCAACCAAAGGAAAAATAATCAAATGGGATTATATCAAACTAAAAAGCTTCTGCACAGCAAAAGAAACAATTAACAGTTGAAAAGACAACAAACAGAGTAGGAGAAAATATTTGTAAAATATACATCTGACAAAGGATTAATATCCAGAATATACAAGGAACTCAAACAACTTTACAGCAAAAAAACAAATAACCCAATTAAAAAATGGGCAAAGGAGCTGAATAGGCATTTCTCAAAGGAAGACATATGAATAGCCAACAGACACATGAAAAAATGCTCAACATCACTCAGCATTTAGAAAATGCAAATCAAAACCACTTTGAGATACCATCTCACTCCAGTTAGGATGGCTAATGTCCAAAAGACTGAGAATGATAAAGGCTGGTGAGGTTGTGGAGAAAAAGAAAACCTCATACACTGTTGGTGGAACTGATAAATGGTGCAGCCTTTATGGAATATGGTATGGAGGCTCCTCAAACAACTACAGATAAGTCTCCCATATGACCCAGCTATTTCACTGCTGAGTGTATACCCAGAGGAATGGAAATCATCATGCCGAAGGGATACCTGTACTCCCATGTTTACTGCAGCACTATTTACAATAGCCAAGAGTTGGAACCAGCCCAAATGTCCATCATCAGATGAGTGGATATGGAAACTGTGGTACATCTACACAATGGAATACTACTCTGCTATAAAAAGGAATGAAATGCTACCATTAGCAGCAACATGGATGGACTTAGAGAAAACTATACTAAATGAAATAAGCCAGGCACAGAAGGAGAAATACCACGTTCTCACTTATTTGTGGCAGCTAAAAATAAATAAATAAGTAAATGAACAGAGAAATAAATGGGGGGGAGGGAGGGAAAAGACATGACAATCACAATTCCTTGAACTTGTTAAGACAAGTGAACAGATATGATGCTGATGGGGGGATGGGAGAGAGGGAGGGGGGAGAGGAATTGTAAAAGGACACAAAAACCAACTACATTGTATATTGATAAATTAAAATTAAAAAATATATATACCCCAAATAGTTTAAAGACTTATTTTAGGATCATGATCATCCTTTGGAAAGGATTATAAACTGGGTCTTTTCACCTCAAGAAACTTGATTTGCAACCTTGCAAAAGATTGTTTCGTTTTGTTTTGTCTTTCTGTTTTGCATTGCATGAGAAAGGCAAACATGGAATTTATATTACTTTTTTGTCCTTTCTAATTCAATGCTGTCAAGGTAAAGTGTTCTGTCAAGCAGTAACCTTGATTTTGTGGTCCCTTTCAAACAGGGAATGTGGAGCTGGAACATTTGTCAACTTTGCATCCTTGGAGAGAGATGGAAAGCTTCCATACAACTGGTGAGCATCGCTGTGGAACTAGCCTAGCCATGCTGTGTGTGCTCCAAACTTGATTTTATCATCTTTAGGGGATAAGTGGCTTTGTCTGATTATTGTTTCATAATTTCGGTGACAGTGAACTTTTAATGGCTAGATCTTCATAGAATATAATGGTTTATATAGGTTGATATAATTTCGAAGTCGAGAAAATGTGATAGTCTGAGCTGTATTTACTATATGAGACAAAGGAGTAAAACAGTCATGCAAAAGAAGCTGATAAGGGTTTTTTTAATTATTATTTCCATTTTATATTTTATTATTCCCATTTTATAGATGAAAAATAGGGAGAGAGGTTGAGTAATATGTCAAAAATCAAAGGTTGGGGCCAGTATTTGAAGCCACATAATGTTACTTGAAAATTCATACTCTTAAGCACCTCCTGTAAGATGAGCTAAGTTTCATCACCCCCACCGCAGAAAAAATGATGAAGTAAGAATTATAGTGGAAGATATTTAATTCCTGTTTATTTTTTCTCTATTTCTTGGTTTTTTTTTTTTTTTCTATTTCTTGTTTTTAACTACTGTAGCATATGAAGACTTTCTCCGTAATGCCAATTCCACTTACACTAAATTAACAAAAATTCAATACATCGGGCTTCCATTTTTTCTTTTTTCAGTCTAAACACATCATTTTAAAGCAGTATTCTTCCTTCAATTCATTAAAGTCTTGTTATACACCCAAAGTGTTCTGGCTTATTCAGGAGCTGACCTGGCTCTCCATTCACTCTAACACAGTACTTGGATCATCAAGCAGTTCTGATCTAACTACTTGCACCAAATTTGGCTTGTGACATGGCCAACTTATGAAAATCTTAAAATGAGCTCTTGTATGCTTCATTTCTATCAGAAAGTCATGCTCTGAATTACCAAGCCACTGGACAAGCTGACACATACTTCAGTATTCTTATCAAGGTAGAAAATGTGCTCATTATCACAACCAAATAAAGGAATATACAAATAGATCAGGATGACAATTTTTAAACATCTATTATTTATCAGGCAATGCTTAAGGCTTGATTTTTATGGTAACTTCCATCCTCCAAACTACTTTGCAAGGTGGGAATTTTACTTTTCCTGTAACAATAAACTGAGGCTATAGTGAAGCTAAAGTGCTTGCTCTAAGTCATGGGCTGGTAAGTAAGTACCCCATCCAATGTTTGAGCCCTTTCATCCACCTCCAAACTAACATTCTTTCCAGGATGCCAAATTTATTTCTTAAGGAATTATTTCATCTCTCCCAAATTATTTTAAACCAGATGGATATCAAATGCCCACAATAAGGAATGTATTCAAATAATGCCCATGTCAAAGGCAGTATTACTCGTTTCTTAATCTAACCAAAGTGACCAAAATAAACAGCATTTATATACATCATTCAACTTAAAATTATAAAAATTTAATGTTTTTAGTTGTACTTTCCACTCATCATTTTCTATCATTATTATAATAATCAGCAATTTACATCTCATGAAATCTGAAATTATCTATATGGAAAATTCCTTTGAAATATAACATTTAATATTCTGATATTAGCTAATAACTGGCATTTAAAAACATGAAAATTCTCAATATGGTTTTACATAATGAGAAAAATTATCTTTACCCTGCTATCAGTGAGGTAATATATTTCTTAATTATGAAGGTTTATGAACTTGAACTGATTAAATTTATCAAAACAATAATAAATACTACATTGACTTTCACTAAGTAAATGCAAACTGGCTAACCTATGATTTCATATGCTTATAGAAATACACAAAATAAAAGTAAATATGTGCTTTACATGTGTCCTAAGTTTTCTGTCATCAGTACTCCTCATCTTTGAACTTAGGCTATCAAGTAAAGAATCTTTTCAATAACTTGATATAATAAATAAAAACTGTAATATTAATCTCCTACCTAAATTACATAAGTCTATTAATTCTATTTCAAATTGTGGTTGCCTTCTATTAACATAACATGAAATTTTACACTGCTCTAGAATTTGATAAATACATTATTATATTTATGCAACTATAAGTATAAAAATCTTCTCCTCTAAAACACGGAAAAATATAACCTTATCAATATCAAGGTTAATCATTTACCAAAAACCCTACTTTTTTTTGTACACAGGAGACAAATTATAATTTGCATCCTGTGGGTATAAAAATACCAATTACTTTTGTTATTACAGTTCCATCAGGCCAGCTGTGGATTCTATAATAGAGATTAGTTTTATTCCAGTACATTGAAAAGCACCGATATTAATCTCAAACAAAAGTATTATCTTTGGTGAGAAGCTGATTACTGATTACTGAGGCTTTTTAAGAATTATTACTATTTAACAAATTTCACAGGATAACTAAATAATACCAAAACTAGTTGCATTTCTAGTGTCACTTTGAGACGTCCAAATGTAAGAAATAAAACAGAAACAGCAATAGGTAATAAAAGAATTTGTATACGGCCTTCCAGATACAATGGATTTGGTGTCTATCAAAAAAAACAGTATTTAATATTAATTAACATAACATGAAATTTTACACTGCTCTAGAATTTGATAAATACATTATTATATTTATGCAACTATAAGTATAAAAATCTTCTCCTCTAAAACACGGAAAAATATAACCTTATCAATATCAAGGTTAATCATTTACCAAAAACCCTACTTTTTTTTGTACACAGGAGACAAATTATAATTTGCATCCTGTGGGTATAAAAATACCAATTACTTTTGTTATTACAGTTCCATCAGGCCAGCTGTGGATTCTATAATAGAGATTAGTTTTATTCCAGTACATTGAAAAGCACCGATATTAATCTCAAACAAAAGTATTATCTTTGGTGAGAAGCTGATTACTGATTACTGAGGCTTTTTAAAAATTATTACTATTTAACAAATCTCACAGGATAACTAAATAATACCAAAACTAGTTGCATTTCTAGTGTCACTTTGAGACGTCCAAATGTAAGAAATAAAACAGAAACAGCAATAGGTAATAAAAGAATTTGTATACGGCCTTCCAGATACAATGGATTTGGTGTCTATCAAAAAAAACAGTATTTAATATTAATCTCTAATTTTACCAGTAATAAATTATATAATTTGGGGCAGTTTACCTAAAAATCTGTCTCAATTTTTTTTATCACTTATAAAAATAAAAATTATAATAATTAGGATTATTTAACAACCATTTGTTAAGAAGCCACTACATGTGGCTGCTCTGAGATAACTGCTGGGAATGAACAGGTACCAAGTAAAATACACACATTAAATTAGAAAACTAAAATTATAAGTAAAATTATAAATTACAAATTGTTATTTTATAGTATAATAAATACATTTAATATTTAAATATTAGAATCATAATGTTGAAGATCCTTTAAAAAAAATTTTAACAAGTTGATGGTACTTTATGATATTATATGATCATGTTATCATATTTTGCAAGTTTTTACCCTCTTGGACTTCCAATCTGGACAAGAAGACATAGATTCATTTCTTCTGGTTACTTCTCCCACCCACTCTGCTAAGTACAACTATAAACCTTGGAAATTATGTAAGAGGCAACCAAAGAAGAACTCTAAAAGGTTCAAGGAGGAAGGTGAACTGGTTAGAGACCCTAGGACTGGAGGAACAACATGGCTGCAGGCTGCCTTACAACCTCCCACCGAAAGGAAGATGGTGATCCCAGGCCAACATTTCCTGACACCCAACATACCAGCAGAAGGCAGCCCAGGTAGACTTATTCCCCCCAGGGATTGAAGAGGAGCTCGGCTAACAATAGCACGTGAACAGTCAGCACTGTTGAGGAGGATCTACCAGGACCCCCCAGGGAAGACAAGCTGATAAACCAGCTGGGAAAGTGCTCTCCATCTCAGAAGGGCCTGAGACTCCCCTCCCCCACAGGAAAGCACCGGACAGCATCATCAAGGGGGATCCAGCCTCAGCTAGCACTCTGCCAGGGCATGCATCTCTCCTACACCAACAGATGCAGCTGGCTGGGGGAACACCGGCAATGGGGCTTTGGTCACAGCAAGCACCCAGTCAGGAAGGGCTTTCCACCTCGCCTCCCCCACACAGGCAGGGGGCATCCTGCCTCACAAGCTTCTGGCCCTGGAAGGCATTCTTTCCTCCTCCCCGACCAAGGGACGTGGGGGTGGGGAGGGTCCCCACCACAATAAGCAGCAAGGCCTGCAAACACTCTTCATCCTGTCAGGCCAGAGATTTCTTTTCCCCACAGAGAGGCATCAGGAAGCCTGCACTAGGAAAATTCTTTCTGCCACCTCAGGCAGCACCAGCAGAGACAACTGGGAGCCCCACCTGTACCAAATATGCAAGGTCCACCAAAATAAGACCACAAAGGCTCTGAAAATTAAATTGTCATTGAACTACAGCCCACTAAAGTAGGCCAGGAACTATGAGCTAAAACTAAACAGAGCCACTCCCTACTAAAATAAAAGATTAAACAGCACCGAGAATTTCCTAAAATGAACAGAGCCTCAGGGACTTGTGAGACAAAAAAATAAAAAAAAGGATACCAGAAGTTAAGGAGAAAAAGAAAAAGGCAGAAAGAATATTTGGGTTTTTTTGTTTGTTTGTTTTCTTAAATTTATTGAATCTAAATTGATTATACATATTTTGGGGGTTGAACATTGAGATATGTTGATCAAATCAATATTACTAGCATATATACTGTTACAAATCATAATTATTCTTTATGCCCCTTGTCCAATCTTTCCCCTTCCCCCATTCCCTCCCCCCTCTAATTACCCTAGATTACTTCTCTCCTTCTGAAAGAATAATGGTTCCTCTGTTGATTTGTTGCCTAGATGATCTGTCCAATGCTGAGAGGTGTGATCAGGTCCCCTAATATTATCATAGAGCAGATGCTTCTTCTGTCACTCTGAAATGGGCTTTGTGCAGAGAGACAGCCTCTTCTTTTCTTTGTCTCTGCTGGTGACTCTCCTTGTGTCAACGTACTCCACTGGTTGGCAGACCATCTGTGTGGTGTTTGTGGCATCTAGCCACTATCATGGCAGCCATGGTTATTGTGGTGGCTGTGGTGGGCCACCAAAAGGAGGTGATGTTTTTGCCATGCTCTTTGGTGTTGGCAGTGTGCCTGGTTGTAGGGTGTGTCTGGTCCCCTTCTCCATGCCTCTGGTCCCTGGGAGGGCCCCGAAGCGCTGGCTCCATGTGCCTTGTTGTGGGAGGAGGGTCCAATCCCCTTCTCCATGCCTTGGGTCACCGGGCAGGCCCCAAGGTCCTGGCACAGTTTGCCTGGTTGTGGGAGGGCAGTCCAGTCCCCTTCTCCATGTCTCTGGGCAGGCCAGTCCCCCTCCAGGTCTCTGGGCAGGGCCCGAGGCACTGGTGCACTGTACCTGGTTGTGGAAGGAGGATCCAGTTCCCTTCTCCCTGCCTCTGGAACCTGGGCAGGCCCTGAATACCCCTTGTATGTTTAATAGTAATAATAACGGTGCCAGATTATGGAGTCAATGTTGGAACAAGAGAAGGGACAGTGTAAGGCATTCTGAAAACTTTTTTTTTCTAAAACAAAAAAGGCCCTGGAAAGAAGTAGACCTATAAAAATTTGTGTAGAGGAAGCAAAGAGTCAAATTCTTCGTGGACACAGAACTATAGAACTATTCTTACATATCTGAATAATGTAAATAGCAAGAGCTTGATGTTTCCTATGTAAAATCTTACACTATAACTTTAAAATTTCAAAACCTATTAACAGTTTACCTGTTACTCAATGAACAGGGTCGTGCTGACTACAGAACTTGCTTAAATCATGCCACAGATGAGTTATTTTCTTAAAGAACACTTAGTGAGTTCATTGTACCTGGTGCATAGGAAGTCATTGCAAGGTACTCTAATTTTTCCCAACTCTCCTATGTTTGGAGTAAACTCCCTGGAATCTCGAGGCTTTTTCTTTTTTTTTTTTTGGTCTTTTTTTCCGTGTCCGGCAACGGATCGCAACCCTCAGTGTTGCCCCCCAACTCTCCTATGTTTGGAGTAAACTCCCTGGAATCTCGAGGCTCCCTCTTTGCTTCTTATCTGATGGTGTCCTCTCCCCTGTGCATTTGAACCCCTTCTCTGTTTAATTTATGCTACCTGCCAGGCCCCTCCAGCAGCCAAACTCCTTCCAGTCTTAATAATCCCCTTCCTATCTCCCAACTCTCTGGACACAAAGAACCGCTGGAGAAGGATTATTCTGACTTTAACTCTTGGTGTCTAACAGTCAATTCCTTCCACTTTCTCCATGGTACCCAAGAGGCTGATGGTCTCAATTACGCCATCAGCTAAGCTGACTGATTCAACCCACAGTAATGTTTCTGCCACTGATGCAGTGGACAGATGCAGCAAGCGAAGTCTGACAATATGTTAACGAGGAACAAAAACAGAGTGGATTAACTAAATAGGGATGAACAGACAATCTAATTTGGTCTAACCCTTTC